>NC_042963.1:40571303-40593904 GCF_901001165.1 Salmo trutta
AACCAGAAGGCCTGTATGTGTATTCCTCCTCTCCTCTAGAGAAGAGTCAACCAGAAGGCCTGTATGTGTATTCCTCCTCTCCTCTAGAGAAGAGTCAACCAGTAGGCCTGTATGTGTATTCCTCCTCTCCTCTAGAGAAGAGTCAACCAGAAGGCCTGTATGTGTATTCCTCCTCTCCTTTAGAGAAGAGTCAACCAGAAGGCCTGTATGTGTATTCCTCCTCTCCTCTAGAGAAGAGTCAACCAGAAGGCCTGTATGTGTATTCCTTCTCTCCTCTAGAGAAGAGTCAACCAGTAGGCCTGTATGTGTATTCCTCCTCTCCTCTAGGGAAGAGTTAACCAGTAGGCCTGTATGTATATTCCTCCTCTCCTCTAGAGAAGAGTCAACCAGTAGGCCTGTATGTGTATTCCTCCTCTCCTCTAGAGAAGAGTCAACCAGTAGGCCTGTATGTGTATTCCTCCTCTCCTCTAGAGAAGAGTCAACCAGAAGGCCTGTATGTGTATTCCTCCTCTCCTCTAGAGAAGAGTCAACCAGAAGGCCTGTATGTGTATTCCTCCTCTCCTTTAGAGAAGAGTCAACCAGAAGGCCTGTATGTGTATTCCTCCTCTCCTCTAGAGAAGAGTCAACCAGTAGGCCTGTATGTGTATTCCTCCTCTCCTCTAGAGAAGAGTCAACCAGTAGGCCTGTATGTGTATTCCTCCTCTCCTTTAGAGAAGAGTCAACCAGAAGGCCTGTATGTGTATTCCTCCTCTCCTCTAGAGAAGAGTCAACCAGTAGGCCTGTATGTGTATTCCTCCTCTCCTCTAGAGAAGAGTCAACCAGTAGGCCTGTATGTGTATTCCTCCTCTCCTCTAGGGAAGAGTTAACCAGTAGGCCTGTATGTGTATTCCTCCTCTCCTCTAGGGAAGAGTCAACCAGTAGGCCTGTATGTGTATTCCTCCTCTCCTCTAGGGAAGAGTCAACCAGTAGGCCTGTATGTGTATTCCTCCTCTCCTCTAGGGAAGAGTCAACCAGTAGGCCTGTATGTGTATTCCTCCTCTCCTCTAGAGAAGAGTGCCGTGCTGTTCGGCCTGTTACATTTACATTTACATTTTAGTCATTTAGCAGACGCTCTTATCATTTCATGCATTTTTTATTTTGTACTGGCCCCCCGTGGGAATCGAACCCACAACCCTGGCGTTGCACACACCATGCTGGCGTTGCAAACACCATGCTCTACCAACTGAGCCCAACACCATGCTCTCATTAGAGCCCAACCAATAGCTTCTAATGTTGATTTCATACATTGTAACAATAATGACGTCATGAGAAGTGCCGCTAGTGTTCAAACCAGAGATTCCCCCGTATTCATCCTATTTATTGAGTATCAGTTATCGGCTGATACGATATCGCGTTAAAAGGTCAATATCAGCCAATAATATCTGTGTTCTGATATATTGTAAGCTAGAGACTTATATCTCCTTCACTAACTTTAAGCATCAGCTGTCAGAGCAGCTTACCGATCACTGCACCTGTACACAGCCCATCTGTAAATAGCCCACCCAACTACCTCATCCCCATATTGTTATTTATTTTTGCTCTTTTGCACCCCAGTATCTCTACTTGCACATCATCATCATTATCATCATCATCATCTGCACATCTATCACTCCAGTGTTAATGCTAAATTGTCATTATTTTGCCACTATGGCCTATTTATTGCCTTACCTCCCTAATCTTACTACATTTGCACACACTGTATATAGACTTTTCTATTGTGTTATTGACTGTACGTGAAATTATTCCATGTGTAACTATGTGTTGTTGTTTGTCGCACTGCTTTGCTTTATCTTGGCCAGGTCGCAGTTGTAAATGAAAACTTGTTCTCAACTGGCCTACCTGGTTAAATAAAGGTAAAAAATATTTATTTGTATTTTTATATGGGCGAAAACTCTGTAACCGTAGCCACGGCCTTTAATGTATCCATGACTCACTAGGGAAACTATGGGAGCTGGGAAGGTTACACGGTTAATACAATTGAAGGGTTGAATAAAGAGTAACTGACTTGCCTGTGCCTGTGGCGAACGCAGAAAAGTAATTAAATGAACAAACAGTTGGGGTCAAATGGCTGGAATGTTATCTCTGAACAACATGCTTAGGTAAAAACACGCACAATTGTACTTCATTGGAATGTCAGAACTAATTAATCATTATTGAATCACCGCTTAAGTTCAAAACGGTCTGTGACCTGAACCCTGAAATCTTAACAACCATCTCCCTTTCTCTGTTGATTAGTGTTCATCTTTACATTTAAACTAACAGTGTAGTCTACACAACTTCTTAATTCCACATATGAAGTTTATTTTCATTTCTGAACTTGGTGCCAAATGCAAAACTGTAAAGGGCCCATAGTTTTCACGTTTACAATGTTAGAATGCCTTAAGTAGCCTGGTCCTCCATTTAATATACCTTAAAGAGCATGGTGTGTTCAGAGCACTGCAATTTAGCAGAAAACCACAGGGGAATTTCTCACTGTTTAGAAGCAGCATGCTGAAGTGGAAATGGTCAATGTCTTTAGGGGGGATTATGTCCTCTGTCAAAGGCTAGTTAATCTGCTTCTTAGGCAGATCAAGGCTTTTCTGCGCAGGAGGCCGAGGGTGAGAGGGTGGGTGGGTGGGAGGGAGGCCGAGGGTGAGAGGGTGGGTGGGTGGGAGGGAGGGAGGCCGAGGGTGAGAGGGTGGGTGGGTGGGTGGTAGGGAGGCCGAGGGTGAGAGGGTGGGTGGGTGGGTGGGAGGGAGGGAGGGAGGGAGGGAGGCCGAGGGTGAGAGGGTGGGTGGGTGGGTGGGAGGGAGGCCGAGGGTGAGAGGGTGGGTGGGTGGGAGGGAGGGAGGCCGAGGGTGAGAGGGTGGGTGGGTGGGTGGGAGGGAGGGAGGGAGGCCGAGGGTGAGAGGGTGGGTGGGTGGGTGGGAGGGAGGCCGAGGGTGAGAGGGTGGGTGGGTGGGTGGGAGGCCGAGGGTGAGAGGGTGGGTGGGTGGGTGGGAGGGAGGGAGGGAGGCCGAGGGTGAGAGGGTGGGTGGGTGGGAGGGAGGGAGGCCGAGGGTGAGAGGGTGGGTGGGTGGGAGGGAGGGAGGGAGGGAGGCCGAGGGTGAGAGGGTGGGTGGGTGGGAGGGAGGGAGGGAGGCCGAGGGTGAGAGGGTGGGTGGGTGGGAGGGAGGGAGGCCGAGGGTGAGAGGGTGGGTGGGTGGGTGGGAGGCCGAGGGTGAGAGGGTGGGTGGGTGGGTGGGTGGGAGGGAGGGAGCGAGGCCGAGGGTGAGAGGGTGGGTGGGTGGGAGGGAGGGAGGGAGGCCGAGGGTGAGAGGGTGGGTGGGTGGGAGGGAAGGAGGGAGGGAGGGAGGGATGGTTACTGACTGACTAGTGTGCTTGGCTGTTTTAATTAAGACCTGTATTGTGGTGTGCATGACAACTAGTACCAGATCAATAATTAAAAAAATATATATATATATTTCACCTTTATTTAATCAGGGAGTCATTTTGCAACATTTGGTTAAAAATCAGGCCTTGTTTTTTTGCCCCTGTCACGTCCTGACCAGTATAAGGGGTTATTTGTTATTGTAGGTTGGTCAGGACGTGGCAGGGGTGTGTTTGTATTTCTTTGTGTTGGCCTGGTATGGCTCTCAATCAGGGACAGCTGTACTTCGTTGTTGCTGATTGGGAGCCATACTTAGGTAGCCCTTTTTCCACCTGTCTTTTGTGTGAAGTTGATTTTGCATTGCTGTGTGTGTAGCCTGCAAAACTGTCTAGCTGTCTTACGGTTTCTTGTTTTTGTTTAGTGTTCAATAAAAGTTAAAGATGAGCACTCAACCCGCTGCGCCTTGGTCCATTCACTATGACGGCCGTTACAGCCCCTACCGTGCAGCCTTACATGGCAGTGTGGAAATGATCTCAGATGAATGGAAATGCAGGAAATTTGTTTTGTTTGAAGTTGAATTGAACAGTATAAAACAATCAGAATGGAGAAAGACTCATTGAAATCACTCAGAATGTATGTGTTGCCACTCTAGGATCACATAATGTCTAACCTGTTTGTCATTATGGGGTATTGTGTGTGTAGATTGATGAGGGAAAACAACTATTTAATACATTTTATAACAAGGCTGTAACGTATCAAAATGTGGAAAAAGTCAAGGGATCTGAATACTTTCTGAATGCACTGTACATGTGTCACGTAAAGAGAGCAAGGGTTGAGGGAATAGGCAAGGTTTTTCCTAAACAAATGAGAGATTTCAGTAACAGAACTTTTCAGTCAGAAATGGCTGTAATTATGTGGTAATTATGTTATTTGTAATGTTTTATTTGATTACAACACATAGGATGTGTCTATATATGGAAAAATACACATTTAAAAATTCTGATGGCGATGGCGCTGCTTTGGAAAGGGCAGTTACAGCTTGAGCCTAGTGCCGTAAACTAAAAGCTGCTTGGCCGATGCCATTACTGTTGGTCATCCATAATCATGGCAATGTAATCCTGGAATTTGACATCACGATCAGAGCAGTAGGCCATTGCTCCTACTGTAGTATCTGATTATCCTCCCATAGTTTTCCAGTCAGTCTCACACAGCAGTAGCAGCACCACTGACGGTGACTAGTGACTATGCCAATGCCAACGTGGCCAAATGATTTTTACCGTGAAAGTCTCCACCAAAGGAATTGGTGGGTAATCCGAGCAGTGACATCTGGCCCTGTTGGCTTATGTGATTAGCATAGTGCCTTGCTCCTAATAACCCAGCGGATGGTCTTCATTACTCCCTCCATCCACATGTTTTTGCCAGGCTGGGCATAGAGGGGGGCGTATAGTGGTGTAGGGTAAACCTTATGCAAGAGGAGTAGTGTGGTAAAGCAAAAGCCCCTAGTAATATGCTTTATCAACTAACCTACAGCCTACAGGCATGGGATTCGCTGTGCAGCATTAAGGTTAAGACCAGATGACCATTATGATGACCAGTGTCCCTAGCTCTACTACCAAACATCTGGTAGCAGGAGAGGAGCGAGGAAAGGAGATGGAGGAGGAGGATGAAGAGGAGGAGGAGAGAAGGAGAGCGTGGAAGAGATGGAGGAGGGGGAGGGGAAGAGGGAGAGAGAGAAAGAGAGGAGGAGATGGCCAGATTTGTAGTGAATGAATCATCATTCAGAACTCAGAAGGCTAATAATGACAGAGTGACCGAGTATGTCTCCTCCCTCTGCACCCTGTCCCCAATACACCCCTGAATCATCATGGAACTCCTCCAAAACGTTTGGAAAACGTTTCACTCATTAGTCCCTGGCCCCCTTCACAACCTCTTCTCTTCAAGGTCACTGTGTGTTTAGTCATCTATAAGGAGACAGGAAAACAGGATTGGTTTTAGCTAAGTGGAGGCTTCTTAGGGGAGGATGGCTCATAATAATGGCTGTAAATAGAATGTAAATAGAATGGCATCAAACATGGAAACCATGTGTTTGATGTATTTGATACCATTCCACCTATTCCTCTCCAGTCATTATCACAAGCCCGTCCTCCCCAATTAAGGTGCCACCAACCTCCTGTGTTTTAGTAATGTAGGCTAGGGCTATGTATAATATGCTGACTGTGTGCATGCACGGGTGTGTGTTAGGATTTTGAGTGTGTGTGTTTGTGGATTTAGGCTGGGTTTAAAAATGCGATATGCATGTGAGTGAAGATGTACACAGGTAGTAGATCGTAAATTTGTTAGTACACTAATTTGGGGTACATTGGAGACTGTTATATATCAGTACCGAGGCCTGCATGTAAGCCGGCTTGTGCTGTAACAATAATTTCAGTGCTACAAACAGGCCCGTTTGAGAGGGTTATTTTGGGGCCGTTGTTTGCTTGGAGAAGCTTATTCTGAGGCAGGCAGTTCCCATGAGCTCAGTGCCTTGCAGTTTTCCACTTTTGCTTGTTGTCTTCAGGATCTGAGGTTGAGACGGAGTTCAAATGCTCCTCTGTTGTTTCGAAAATAGAAGAGTATTTTTCTCTCTCTCTCTCTCTCTCTCTCTCTCTCTCTCTCTCTTTCAAGCTAATTGTGTACCAACAAATGCAGGGTCTGGGTTGTCATTTTGCTTTTTGCTGAGGAAATTGCTATCATTCCTTGAGAGTCACGCAACTTTCGAAGGGCTCATTTTGGTGCACATTTCTGCATTCTTCTCTATGAAGAGTATTATTAGAGCTCTGTTTACATTAGTCCAGATGGGAACTGAAGAGAAAGGCAATTCCGTCTACATCAACGGTCTAGATAGTCACCATTCAAACACAAAGTTCCTGTTTAAACATCATATACTGTATATTCTATAGTCAAGCGTGTTACAATACTGTATAGTTTTAAAACATATACGGACATCTCTTTTTCTCTTGCCATGAGTAGCATACATAATACGTAATTCTGAAAAGTCGCCTTAAAGAGTGAAATAACCAATGTGATTTTAAGTTTTTAGTTTGTGTTGGTTGAGTAAGACATTGATACGTCAACATGGTCCTAGACGGCCCTGACATAAGCGCTCTTTATTTAAAGAAACCACTCGTGTTTCAAGCACTGTCTCAAATTCCTACCGCTCACTTTCTGTCTCTCTCCCGCTCCCTTCTCCCCTCCTCTCCTCTCTTCCAGGTATGGCCTCGCAAGTGCAAGTCTTGTCCCCTCACACTCTCCAGTCAAGTGCCTTCTTTAGCGTGAAGAAGCTGAAGGTGGAGCAGAGTTCATACTGGGATATGACAGGGTACGGCACACACAGCAAAGCCGTCTACAACCAGAACAGCAAGCAGCAATTGTCCCAAGCCACCTCTCTGGGAATCAACTGCTCTCTGCCCTACGAGCAGTCTGCGCTAATCTTCCCGGCGAGTGCGGGGAAAATTGTGGTTGCCTCGGCCAGCAGTACCTCAGGCACTGCAGGGCCTCTGGGGCCTCTGTTGAGCTTGGGCGGTAGCAGTAGTGGTGGAGGCAGTAGCAGTAGCGGAGGAGGAAGCGGGGGAACAGTCCACAACCTGACCCGTCGCAGCACCGTCAGCCTGCTGGACACCTACCAGCGATGTGGGCTTAAGCGCAAGAGTGAGGAGCTCGACAACAGCAACAGCAGCGTGACGATCATCGAGGAGCACGGCGGCAGCACAACGATGATCCAGAACGCAGCCAGCGGGGCCACGGTGGCCATCGTCACGGCAACGGCCACATCAACAGCCACCTCCAAGAACAGTGGTTCCAACAATGAAGGGGACTACCAGTTGGTGCAGCACGAGGTGGTCTGCTCCATGACCAACACCTACGAGGTGCTAGAGTTCTTGGGCAGAGGCACCTTTGGCCAAGTGGTCAAGTGCTGGAAGAGGGGCACCAACGAGATTGTGGCCATCAAGATCCTGAAGAACCACCCATCGTACGCGCGCCAGGGCCAAATCGAGGTGAGCATCCTGGCCCGGTTGAGCACAGAGAGTGCAGACGACTACAACTTTGTGCGTGCCTATGAGTGCTTCCAGCACAAGAACCACACATGCCTGGTGTTCGAGATGCTGGAGCAGAACCTGTACGACTTCCTCAAGCAGAACAAGTTCAGTCCACTGCCGTTGAAGTACATTAGGCCAGTCTTACAGCAGGTGGCCACAGCCCTGATGAAGCTCAAGAGCCTGGGCCTGATCCATGCTGACCTGAAGCCAGAGAACATCATGTTGGTGGACCCCTCCAGGCAGCCCTACCGAGTCAAGGTCATTGACTTTGGCTCGGCCAGCCACGTGTCCAAAGCCGTGTGCTCCACCTACCTGCAGTCCAGATACTACAGGTAAGAGCAGTTTCTTTCACCTTGAATTAACCAGGAAATCTTGTTATGATAAGAAGACCTATTTCCCAAGAGAGACCTGTCAAGTTTAATAACAAATTGGGTTTGAAAAGGTTTACAGACGGGACAGATTTGTCAAGGGGAGGTAGATGTTTCTTTACAAATTTGTTCTCCTCCTTGATTGTTTCAATATCACAGTGCTTTGTGCATCGTGTGTGATTTACCGGTTGGTTTATTGGAATAGTTGGTCTCAGTGTTTGGACCAAGGCTCTTGCTCTGGGCTCTGTTTTTCTGCTCTGTGCCAGTCTTATGAGCTGTAGTTGGTTAGGGTCTCTTCTTCTCAGTTTCAATTTAAGGGCTTTATTGGCATGGGAAATATTGCCAAAGCAAGTAAAATAAATAATAAACAAAAGTGAAATAAACAATTAAAAATGTACAGTTACACTCACAAAAGTTCCAAAAGAATAAAGACATTTCAAATGTCATATTATGTCTATGGGGTAATGATGTGCAAATAGTTAAAGTACAAAAGGGAAAATAAATAAACATAAATGTCAGTTGTATTTACAATGGTGTTTGTTCTTCACTGGTTGCCCTTTTCTTGTGGCAACAGGTCACAAATCTTGCTGCTGTGATTGCACAATGTGGTATTTCACTCAATAGATATGGAAATGTATCAAAATTGGATTTGTTTTCAAATTCTTTGTGGTTCTGTGTAATCTGAGGTAAATGCAGTGCCTTGCAAAAGTATTCACCCCCTTGGCATTTTTCTTATTTTGTTGCATTACAACCTGTAATTTAAATGGATTTTTATTTGGATTTCATGTAATGGACATACACAAAATAGTCCAAATTGATGATGTGAAATGAAAAAAAAAACTTGTTTCAAAAGGGTAAAATGGAAAAGTGATGTGTGCATATGTATTCATCCGTTTCCCATGAACCTCCTAAATAAGATTTTGTGCAACCAATTACCTTCAGAAGTCACATAGTTAGTTAAATAAAGTCCATCTGTGTGCAATCTAAGTGTCACATGATCTGTCACATGATCTCAGTATATATACACCTGTTCTGAAAGGCCCCAGAGTCTGCAACACCATTATGCAAGGGGCACCACCAAGCAAGCCATGAAGACCAAGAAGCTCTCCAAACTGGTCAGGGACAAAGTTGTGGAGAAGTACAGATCAGGGTTGGATTATAAAAAAATATCAGAAACTTTGAACATCCCACGGAGCACCATTAAATCCATTATTAAAAAATGGAAAGAATATGGCACCACAACAAACCTGCCAAGAGAGGGCCGCCCACCAAAACTCACGGACCAGGCAAGGAGGGTATTAATCAGAGAGGCAACAAAGAGACCAAAGATAACCCTGAAGGAGCTGCAAAGCGCCACAGTGTCACGATCGTTGAAAGGAGAGGACCAAAGTGCAGCGTGGTGAGCGTACATATTCTTTTTATTTGAAAAGATGCCGAACAAAACAATAAACACTACCCAACAAACCGTGAAGCTAAAGGCTATGTGCCATAAACAAAGTCAACTTCCCACAACACAAGGAGGGAAAAGGGCTACCTAAGTATGGTTCCCAATCAGAGACAACGATAGACAGCTGTCCCTGATTGAGAGCAATATCCGGCCAAAACATAGAAAATAAAGAACATAGAAAAAGGAACATAGAATGCCCACCCTAGTCACCCACTGGCCTATCCAAAATAGAGAATAAAAAACCTCTCTATGGCCAGGGCATGACAGTACCCCCCCAAAGGTTCGGACTCCGGCCGCAAAACCTGAACCTATAGGGGAGGGTCTGGGTGGGCTTTTCTCTGTGGTGGCGGCTCCGGTGAGGGACGCAGCGGGGACCCTCGCCGCCGACCCAGGACTGGGCACTGACTCTGGCAGCTCCGGACTGGAGGGCGGCTCTGGCAGCTCCGGACTCGAGGGTGACTCTGGCAGCTCCGGACTGGATGGCGACTCTGGCAGCTCCGGACTGGATGGCGACTCTGGCAGCTCCGGACTGGAGGCCGTCTCTGTCGGCTCCGGACTGTAGGCCGTCTCTGTCGGCTCCGGACTGTAGGCCGTCTCTGTCGGCTCCGGACTGTAAACTGTCGCCGGAAGCTCTGGACAGGGAACTGTCGCCGGAAGCTCTGGACGGGGAACTGTCGCCGGAAGCTCTGGACGGGGGACTGTCGCCGGAAGCTCTGGACGGGGAATGCGCACTGGAGGCCTGATGCGTGGGGCTGGCTTTGGAGGCGCCAGACTAGTAACACGCACCACAGGGCTAGTTCGAGGAGCAGGAACAGGACTCACCAGGTTGGGGAGACCTACTGGAGGCCTGGTCCGTGGAGGAGGCACAGGATAGACCGGGCTGTGGGGGAGCACTGGAGATCTGGTGCGTAAGCTTGACACCACTCTTCCAGGCTCATTGCCCACTTTCGCCCGGCACGGGCGGAGCGCAGGCATAGGACGAACTGAGCCGTCCCAGCGCCCCGGAGACACAGTACGCAGAGCCGGCGCAGGATACCCTGGGCCAAAACGTCGCACTGGAGACCAGACGCGCTGAGCTGGCACAATCCGCCCTGGCTGGATGCCCACTCTCTCATGGCACTTGCGGGGGGCTGGCATATAGCGCTCCGGGCTATGAGCGCGTACTGGAGACACCGTAGGCTTCACCGCATAACACGGTGCCTGACCAGTACCACGCTGCTTCCGGTAAGCACGGGGAGTTGGCTCAGGTCTATCGCCTGACTCCGCCAATCTTCCCGTGTGCCCCCCCAAAAAAATATTTTGGGGCTGCCTCCTCCTGAAATGGAGGATATAATGCCTCATACCTCCGTCGTTCCCTTTTAGCTTCCTCCAGCTCCTCCTTCGGGCTCTGGTACTCCCCAGCCTGGCTCCATGGACCCTGACCATCGAGGATCTCCTCCCATGTCCATGACTCCAAATAGCTCTCCTGCTGCTCATTCTTCCGCTGCTTGGTCCTTCTTTGGTGGGAAGTTCTGTCACGATCATTGAAAGGAGAGGACCAAGGTGCAGCGTGGTGAGCGTACATATTCTTTTTATTTGAAAAGACGGCGAACAAAACCGTAAACACTACCCAACAAACCGTGAAGCTAAAGTCTATGTGCCATAAACAAAGTCAACTTCCCACAACACAAGGAGGGAAAAGGGCTACCTAAGTATGGTTCCCAATCAGAGGCAACGATAGACAGCTGTCCCTGATTGAGAACCATATCCGGCCAAAACATAGAAAATAAAGAACATAGAAAAAGGAACATAGAATGCCCACCCTAGTCACACCCTGGCCTACCCAAAATAGAGAATAAAAACCTCTCTATGGCCAGGGCATGACACACAGCGGAGATTGGAGTATCTGTCCATAGGACCACTTTAAGCCGTACACTCCACGGAGCTGGACTTTACGGAAGAGTGGTCAGAAGAAAATAAGCAAACATGTTTGGTGTTTGCCAAAAGGCATGTGGGAGACTCCCCAAACATATGGAATAAGGTACTCTGGTCAGATGAGACTAAAATGGAGCTTTTTGGCCATCAAGGAAAACGCTATGTCTTGCGCAAACCCAACACCTCTCATCATTGGTGTTTGCCAAAAGGCATGTGGGAGACTCCCCAAACATATGGAATAAGGTACTCTGGTCAGATGAGACTAAAATGGAGCTTTTTGGCCATCAAGGAAAACGCTATGTCTTGCGCAAACCCAACACCTCTCATCACCCCGAGAATATCGTCCCCACAGTGAGGCATGGTGGTGGCAGCATCCTGCTGTCGGGATGTTTTTCATTGGCAGGGACTGGGAAACTGGTCAGAATTGAAGGAATGATGGATGGCGCTAAATACAGGGAAATTCTTGAGGGAAACCTGTTTCAGTCTTCCAGAGATTTGAGACTGGGATGGAGGTTCACCTTCCAGCAGGACAATGACCCTAAGCATACTGCTAAAGCAACACTCAAGTGGTTTAAGGGGAAACATTTAAATGTCTTGGAATGGCTTAGTCAAAGCCCAGACCTCAAACCAATTGAGAATCGGTGGTATGACTTAAAGATTGCTGTACACCAGCGGAACCCATACAACTTGAAGGAGCTGGAGCAGTTTTGCCTTGAAGAATGGGCAAAAGTCCCAGTGGCTAGATGTGTCAAGCTTATAGAGACATGCCCCAAGAGACTTGCAGCTGTAATTGCTGCAAAAGGTGGCTCTACAAAGTATTGACTTTGGGGGGGTGAAAAGTTATGCACGCTCAAGTTTTCAGTTTTTTTTGGTCTTATTTCTTGTTTTGTTTCACAATAAAAAAATATTTTGCATCTTCAAAGTGGTAGGCATGTTGTGTAAATCAAATGCTACAAAACCCCAAAATCCATTTTAATTCCAGGTTGTAAGGCAACAAAATAGGAAAATGCCAAGGAGGGTGAATAGTTTCGCAAGCCACTGTATGTGTGTCTAATATGGTCATACATTTGGCAGGAGGTTAGGAAGTGCAGCTCATTTTCCACCTCATTTTGTGGGCAGTGTGCACATTGCCTGTCTTCTTTTGAGAGCCAGGTATGTCTTCGGCGTTCTTTCTTAATAGCAAGGCTATGCTCACTGAGTGTGTACATAGTCAAAGATTTCCTTAATTTTCGGTGGTCACGGTCACGGTGGTCAGGTATTATGCCACTCTGTACTCTCTGTTTAGGGCCAAATAGCATTCTAATTTGCTCAGTTTTTTTGTTAATGTTTTCCAATGTATCAAATAATTATCTTTTTGTTTTCTCATGATTTGGTTGGGTCTAATATTGTTGCTGTCCAGGGGCTCTGTGGGGTCTGTTTGTGTTTGTGAACAGAGCCCCAGGACCAGCTTGCTTAGGGGGCTCTTCTCCAGGTACATTTTTCAGTAGGTGATGGCTTTGTTACGGAAGGTTGGGAATTGCTTCCTTTAAGGTGGTTGTAGCATTTAACGGCTCTTTTCTGAATTTGGATAATTAGCGGGTATTGTCCTAATTCTGCTCTACATGCATTATTTGTTGTTTTACGTTGAACATGGAGGATATTTTTGCAGAATTATTCGTTCTTCTCTCTCATTCTCTCTCTCGCATTCCCTCTCTCTCTCATTCTCTCTCTCATTCTCTCTCTCATTCTCTCTCTCTCATTCTCTCTCTCTCATTCTCTCTCTCATTCTCTCTCGTGCTCTCTCTCTCTTTCTTTATCTCTGTCTTTCTCTCTCTGTCTCCTTATCATTCCCTGTGGGTTCCCAGCTCATATCCTTACTGTTACCCCCCCCCCCCCCAGCTTTCTGAGAAACCAGCTGCTTATCGTGTTTAATATGATAAACAACCAGGTTGTGGTGCCGCTTTGAAGATTAGGACGGCAGGTCTGTTGAGTAGTGTTCTGCTTTACAGCCCGGTGGTAACAGCTTCACAATGACAGCACCTGGGAAATATTTGCCGCAGAGACCAGTTTCTGGGAAATAGTTTTTGGGGGGTTGTGTTTAAAAAAAAGAAAGCCAGAGAAACCCCTCATTGAACAGGGACAGTAAACACGTAGCGTGGCGGTGGACCGCTCCCACCGCCCCATCAAGGCTGGCTCCCATTTCCCCCAGGATGAAGATGTGGGGTCAGGCAGAAGTTCTCCTGTAATCTGTCCCTGTAATCCACACCAGCGGGCCCTGTATTAGAAACAGATGACTCGCTGGGTAGGGCTTTCTTCTCCCCTACTGCTTAAAGTATTTTTTGCCTATAGCAAACTCTGTTTGGGTTACACAGCCAGCGTTGGGGGAAGCTTTGTTGCTGTGTAGGCACTGCCTGGTCTAGGGAGAGCAGGTGTGAGGAACAGTACTACACATATGCAGGCACACAAACACACACACACACACACACACACACACACACACACACACACACACACACACACACACACACACACACATACACTCAGCCAGAACCCACACATGCCTTGGCACTAATCGTAATTTGCAAATGGGGCAACACTATCTCCCTCTACTCAGGGTTGAAAGTAGATTTTATTTCTTCCTGGTACAGGACCTCCAATTTTTTTATAAGCCTAATAGTAAAGATATGTCATTGAACTGTAAACATGTATTAGCTTTTAATGGGGCATTAACACAACCAGGCATGATGTTTTCATCTGATTGTCAAATAGATCACTTCAAAAAGTAGGCTACTTGCACACCTTCGTCCACTGTAAAATAATTCCAGCATCTAAAACAGTACCCGCCATTTGACGAAAGAGTTGTCTATAATAAAGACCAAAAAGTGTAATGACATTTTGCGACTGACATTTGGCACACGTGATGTTCGCTGGTGTCCGTACGTCTCTCTGCCTTTAGTGATCACCTCCAACCACACTGCATTTTGGAGCGTATGCCACCCATTTTCAAGTTCATTCGCTCATTTCTCATGTGGGTGACAGGCAGTACTAGATTATGGTGTAACAGCCTACAGTTTTCTTTCTATCTTTGTTTTAAATGATTGTGATAGGCTCATGTTTTACCGGTACGCCGTACCGGCACTATTTCTTGTTTATGTAAAATAGGGAACTGTTGCATGAAGATGTACATAGTCACTCCACTCGACCTCCACCACGGCTAGCCTAGCAGCATTTGACATGCCATTCCCCTTCTGCTTATTTCTGTTTAGGCATCATCCCTAACAATATCTTTATCTGTTTTTCAAAAGCTCCACTAGACTTTTGATATTTAGCTTAGAAATTGCAGTGAAAAGATTCCTATGCGTTTGCTTTAAGTAATAAGGAATGAATTTGAAACCTTCCTGTCATCCCTCTGTCTTTACTTGCTCTTTTACTTGGTTGTTACTGTGTGTTTTGTGGGAATGTGATCCCTGCTACACGGCTGTTTGCATTAGGCAGGCAATAGATATGCTGCTGAGGGTACGTTAGCATTGCAAATGATTTATGGATTTTCCACGAGGTTGACTCATGCAAATAAAACATGGGTATTCAAGGTAAACATGAGTGATTCCATTTACAGGAACGAGGAACAGCTCCTCTGATAGGAGTGGCAATAGATATAGATATTAATAAAACATTGAGAAACACAGTACATTATTCATTTATTATTCATTTGTTTCTCATGTAATTTTTGCATAAATCTATCATTGCTAGCATGGCACAGCAATGCAGTCAGTGTATAAAGTCCTTCTATCCTTCTATTTGGCCTGAAGGTCTGGAGCCTATGTCTGCAGAGCAGAGCAGAGCAGTACCTGTTCATACTGTGTGTTTATCCAGTTGATTGCGTCAGTCAGCTAGCTAGCTAGCCTCCCTATGGCCTCCCTCCCTCGTGTCTGCGGTAGCTAGCTAATGATGTAACAGGTAAACTGGTCCGGCTTACCCTGGACCAGATAAATGGATTATTGTCTCTCTTCTTCCTGCCTGTCAGTCATTACCCAATGTCAATATCCCACACTCATACAGATTTAATATAGGAGCCGGGAGGAGGGCTTTGGGAATAGTCTGCCAGACATTTTAGGTGGAGTGGGGAAAATAGCCCAACACACGTGACTATCCCTGTAAGGGATATTAGGAGTGCTGACTCCATCAGTGAGTTGAGCTAGCATCTGTGCTCTAGTCTGCTGAACTGGTATCCATGGCTGGATGCCTCTCATGACAGCCTCCTAGAAACTCTAGGACAGAGATTTCTAAAGGGGACTGCATTCTACAGTACATTCTCTCTTTCCACTAGTGATTCTGATCTGATCATTGCTGGCTACAGTAATGGAGTGGCATGACCACTCAGCCATAGTGAAAATTAATTACTGTCAATAATTTTCCTGTACTGTCCTGATCCCACAACAGTTGTATAACCCAAGAACTGTCCTGTCCCTTCCTGATAAAAAATCTCACCCGGTCTTCTTCCGTGCTCATTTTTGCACGCAGAAATATGTTTGCTATTGTTTTTGTTTAGGAAGTATTGAAAATGATTTCGGTAATGCAATATTCAACTGTGGTATGTGGTTGTCTTACCACCAGTATCTTAGTTAAATACACTTACTGTAGCCCAAATCGCTCTGGATAAGAATGTATTTTAAATGACCTAAATGTAGATTGATTAAACTGGAGGACAGAGACCCCAGCAGAATGGTCTGCTCAGCACCGGCATAAAACTGTAGCCTACAGCTGAGCACTGCGCGCACATTAACATTTACAACACATTAACATTTACAACATGAACATAAAAAATAAAATACAAAACTGAGCAGCAGTAACCTACTGCATATTTCAATCTATTTTTATTTCACTCTTCACCTCAGATGGTATGGGTTTAGTTAAATATGCAAACAGTTGGGCTTGGGAGTAGAGCAGCTATGCTGCTTCAGTCCACTTGTCCCGCTCTCCGGTTTGTAGCTCATTTGATTAAACCTCAGCATTTTTTACAAGTTGTGTTATCTGTCCCTTCATTGTCAAAGACAACTCCATAAACTTTAACTAAAACATCTCTCTTTCCTTGTCTCTAATGTTAATGTTAGTGATGGGTCCTTGGCTGCAACAAGACGGTGCAGTTCCTCTATTGAAGGCTAACACCATGCCCAAACCGGATGCGTGCGTGCGTGCGGCCACGTGTGCCATCCTGCGTAAATTGATTTGGTCCCCCCACACCAAATGCGATCACGACACGCAGGTTGACATATCAAAACAAACTCTGAACCAATTATATTAATTTGGGGACAGGTCGAAAAGCATTTAATATTTATGGCAATTTAGCTAGCTATCTTGCAGTTGCTAGATAATTTGTCCTATTTAGCTAGCTTGCTGTTGCTAGCTAATTTCTCCTGGGATATAAACGTTGAGTTGTTATTTTACCTGAAATGCAGAAAGTCCTCTACTGCGACAATTAATCCACACATAATACAGTCAACCGAATTGTTTCTAGTCATCTCTCCTTCCAGGCTTTTTCTTCTTTGGACTTTATATGGCGATTGGCAGCTAACTTTCATAATAAGGTTTATTACCACATCTGACCGACCGACCTCAGTTGATCTTTCAATCACCCATGTGGGTATAACCAGTGAGGAGATGGCACGTGGGTATATGCTTCTAAAAGCTAATGAGGAGATTGGAGAGGCAGAACTTGCATCGCGTTCGGCGTCACAAATAGAAGCAACTTCTAACGCAGACGCTCGTTGGCACGCGGGAGCAGTGGGGGTGCAATGATTGAATAACATGTATGTGTACATTGATTTTGCAATGCTTGCACACGCGACGTGTCCTGTTTGGGTAGCGTGTAAGGCTTCATCACTTAGCCTACTGACGTAGATTGGCATCTGAGGCAGCCTATAGTGACTGGCTACAACTGAAGGGGGAGGGGGTAAATGATCTTTTTTTTTTTTCAGATTTTTATTAAGTACGCTATATTATTCCTTGCCTATACACAGATGTTGTTTTTATGAAATGTTCCACACATGACATATTTCCACCCAAAAAACGATGTTTATAACCTTTCCTGTACTGCCCGTTCCTGTGGACTGTTGATCCCATCCAGTCTTGTCCTGAACTTGACTCTAGAACTTGACTCCCATTACTGCCACTGTCCAACAGGACCCACGGGAGTCCTGTTCTCATGTCAACCTCTACTCTCAACCTAAGCCCCATCAGGCAACCACGCCAATCCTATTCTTCATTCCTCTTCCCTGTCTATGGTGCTCATCTTTCTCAGTCAGGCACAACCAGCGCGCTAACGCTTACAGGCTAGTCTAACAGGCCCCAGTGTAACACTAGCCCTGCCTAGCTGCTGTTAGTTAGAGAAGGAGAAGCCAGAGAGCCGTTCCAGCACATTTAGCCAGCCTCCATGCGAGACATCAAGCAGTGGTGTAAAGTACTGAAGTAAAAATACTTTAAAGTACTACTTAAGTAGTTTTTTTTCCTTCGGTATCTTTACTTTACTATTTATATTTTTGACAACTTTTACTTTTACTCCACTATATGCCTGAGGAAAATAAGGTACTTTTTACTCCATACATTTTCCCTGACACAGGACAGGAAAATGGCTCAATTCACTAAACACAAATGCTTAGTTTGTAAATGATGTCAGAGTTTTGGAGTATGTCCCTGGCTATCTGGTTTTCTTAATTTAAGGAATTTGAAATTATTTATACTTTTACTGTTGATACTTAAGTATATTTTAGCAATTATGTTTACTTTTGCTACTTAAGTGGGGCGGCAGGTAGCCTAATGGTTAGAGAGTTGGGCCAGTAACCGAAAGGTTGCTGGATCGAATCCCCGAGCTGACAAGGTAAAAATCTGCCCCTGAACAAGGCAGTTAACCCACTATTTCCCGGTAGGCTGTCATTGTAAATAAGAATTTGTTCTTAACTGACTTGCCTAGTTAAACAAAGGTTAAACATTCACTTTACTTCAGTCATTTTCTATTCAGGTATCTTTACTTTTACTCAAGTATGACAATTGTGTGCTTTTTCCACCACTGAAATCAAGGAGGGTTCTTAATGAATGAGATTGCCGTTAGGTACTGTTCTCTGAAGCGTGCATAAGGTGTCTCTCTCACCGTGGCTAGGACTAAAAGCTAGCAGTATCAGGTTACTGGGAGCCAAATATGACTTGCAAGGAGTCGAAAGGAAGATGAGGTGCTGGCAACATCGTAGCGCAGGTGTTGTTTACGATGCAGTAAAGATTCACAAGCGAGCGCCATGGCTGAAGATTGGGAGTCTTCATCTTTGCACATTCCTTGGGAGTTTGCTGGGAAGGCAACGCGTTACATTTGCCTCCCAGCAGTGGCAGCTCATTAGAAATGCAGATGAGGCCTCTTGTGTTTTTAAACCTGGCAAGGAGCATTACATTTTCCTATTCTAATTACTCTTGATTTTTTAGTTGTGACATTTCAGTTTCAGTGCTATCAAATTGTTATTTTTCGCGAGTTTTAAGTCTTTGCACTGTAAAGCGAGGTGCTTTACAGTAAAAGGCCAAAATAATAGACTGTTTTCGACATTACTGCACCCGCTTTAGGATGCATGACATAATTCTAATAACAGTCTTCTCATTGAATGTGCCTGTGGGCATCTTAGTTCACAGTGTCGAACCCTCCCCTTCATATTGCTGGAGATGGCTAGCTAATTAACCCACGCTAGTCAAGCATATGTATCATTCAATACTGTACATATATATAGTCAATAGCCCCAAGTAATTTTGGCAGCTAGTGAAAAAATACCATTCGACCCAGGAAACTAATAAAAAGGTGTGAAGCTTGCAATCACACCTCTGGCTGATGTGGAGACTGTAACAGGTTATTCAAGCAGGAGCATGAAACTGCCAAGCTACTGCTTATCTAGTTAGGCTATATCCTAGCACCCATTATTGTTCTCCCCTAACAGTTACTAACTTCTCAATTTCCATACACTTCCCAGGATATTACTGGAGAAAGTCAAGCTGCTGCCTTATGAAATGTGACCTGGAGTTCCACCCACCCAGGGTGGCAAAGCTGAAATGTTCTCTTTGAATCACAGATTGGATTCTTTTTGAAACACAGGGTTTTCTCTTCTGACACTCCTGAGGTGGTTAGCATAGCACACAGCCAGGAGGGTTTTGCGTAAGTGTTGCTGCTTGTGCTGGTGTTTTGTCGCTGTTCCGTAGTCAGTGGTGATGATGGTGGTGGCGGTACCCGCCTTCTGCGGCTGACTGGCACAGGTGCCCCCAGGTCTAAATAAATCACTAGGTCTCCTGCAGACACAACCCCCCCCCCCCCTTTGCCTGCATACCCGCCACTCATCCACAGGTAGCCATTAAACGCCTTCCCTCCTCTCCTAACCTCTACCAACTGAGTGCATGAATATTAAAAAACCCACACCAGGATGGAAAATATGTGTCACGGTGCTCGCTGGCTGTGCAAGAAAGTTCATTTTGGTCCCTGAATCTCCTAATTTAAAGTAAGTCACAGGGGACTAGAGGCTGGGGCAATCAGGGGCAGGTCCTCAAAGACTGAGGCCCAGGGTAGTGCAGCTGGCCTGGGCTGCGCTGAGCTCCATCAGGCCTCTCTGACGGACTGCCGCAGTGGATAGAGAATGCCTGGTGTGCACAGGGCTGTGCATTCTACCATGAAGTGAACAGAACCAAACAGATGCATTTGTTTTCTCAATTGGAAGAATTTGCTAATGTGCATATATGAGGGTAAATAGTTTGGCTAATTTGCGCCAGGCAGGCAGGCCAGCTGGGGCTTGTGAGGAGAGGAGGACACACTGTTCACAGTATCTCACCCGGTGGGCAGTGCTATACGTCACGGTGTACATGGGTTTCAAAGTGCACTGACACGGCTCGCTCCCAAGGATTGTGGGCTCTCGTTCTCTGTGGCCAACGTGAGTTAGACATTTAAGCGTGTTAACCCTCGCAAGGCTGCCGGCCCAGATGTCATCTCTAGCCTTGTCCTCAGCGCATGCACAGACCAACTGGCTGGAGTGTTTATGGACATATTCAATCTCTCCCTATCGCAGTCTGCTGTTCCCACATGCTTCAAGATGGCCACCATTGTTCCTGTACCCAAGAAGGCAAAGGTAACTGAACTAAATGACTATCGTCCCGTAGCACTCACTTCTGTCATTATGAAGTGCTTTGAGAGACTAGTCAAGGATCATATCACCTCCACCCTACCTATCACCCTAGACCCACTTCAATTTGCTTACCGCCCCAATAGATCCACAAACGATGCAAACGCCATCACACTGCACACTGCCCTATCCCATCTGGACAAGAGGAATACCTATGTAAGAATGCTGTTCATTGACTACAGTTCAGTCTTCAATGCCATAGTACCCTCCAAGCTCATCATTAAGCTTGAGACCCTGGGTCTCAACCCCGCCCTGTGCAACTGGGTCCTGGACTTTCTGACGGGCCACCCCCAGGTGGCGAAGGTAGGAGATGACACCTCCACTACGCTGATCCTCAACACTTGGGCCCCACAAGGGTGCATCCTTAGCCCCCTCCTGTACTCCCCTGTTCACCCATGACTGCGTGGACATGCACGCCTCCAACTCAATCATCAAGTTTGTAGACGACACAACAGTAGTAGGCCTGATTACCAACAATGACGAGACAGCCTACAGGGAGGAGGTGAGGGCCCTGGCAGAGTGGTTCTAGGAAAATAACCTTTCCCTCTTTGTCAACAAAACGAAGGAGCTGATCATGGACTTCAGGAGACAGCAGAGGGAGCACGCCCCCATCCGCATTGATGGGACCGCAGTGGAGAAGGTGAAAAGCTTCAAGTTCCTCGGCGTACACATCACTGACAATCTGAAATGGCCCACTCACACAGACAGTGTGGTGAATAAGGCACAACAGCGCCTCTTCAACATCAGGAGGCTGAAGAAATTTGGCTTGGCCCCTAAGACATTGACAAACTTTTACAGATGCACCATTGAGAGCATCTTGTCAGGCTGTATCATTACTTTGTGTGAATGATCTCTCAAATTTAAATGCGAAATAATAAAAATACAAAATATTTTGTTTAGCTTCTTTCTATTCTGTGGCTGCATGAAATAGCAAACAACGTCAATTCAGTAATTACATGTGTTTACTTCATCTTTGAGGCTCCCTGAAGAAACAGTCACATCCATTACTGTAGTAATGCTAAAGGCGTCAGCATGCGTCAGTTTGGCTGGCGCCTAGCCAGCTAGGCTAACCGAACAAGTGTGCTTGTATACTCCTTTAAAAGACATTCGCTTGGTTGTCAAAAATCCCATTCTGATATTCTGCTTTTAACCAGTTTTGAAGTAACAAAGAAGTCTCTGTGGACTGAGCACGCTTGTTGGTTCCTTATGTCCCTCAGTGTGGCTTGTGGAGCTTTACAAATACATATAAAGTGTTCCAAAAGTTATAGGCTAACCAGGAAAACGAAACCCGGTGGTAGCAAATCTTATTCCTCCCTGGATGGTTGATAAATAATTGAAAATGACTAATAGCGTTGTGTGGCAGCAGAAGAAGTATATTGCTGTGTATCAAATTGCAGCCGTTTGGTGCCTGAGGCGTAAATTGTTTGGAAAAATAATTACTCCTGTATTGAATCCTGGTTAATAATTAAAAGGGTTAGCATTAGAAAATGGATGCATCCACCTCCAGTAGTGTGTTCTTTTTTATCTGTGGAGGCAGAGGGCACGCCCATAGCCCTTAGAGATGACTACCGACTGAAATGGGTTCAGAAAGAAGGCTGTTTGATTAATAGGAGCGTTTTTTGTGTGGAAATATATTTCTCATTGTTAAATGTGAAGAGAAACACACTTTGACTGAGGAAAAACCCAGTGCAAATTGGGATAGTGACTTTTCTCTGAGACTCCTTCGAAACTCAGCACCCACTGGTCCTTGAAGCCTAATCCCTCTGTTTTATGAACATAGACCATTTCCCTTTTTCAACCGTCTGCCTGGGTTATTAGCTTATATTGAGTGAACAAGCAGAATAGCACCAATGAGCATTAAACAATGATTCATCCCCACACAACCTGCTTTAGTCAGATGACAGGAATTGGGGAGAAAAAAAAAGACAAATCATGAATTAACAAATCTTTCAAAGATGTGCATATGAGTGCAGGCATTACTGTGTCTTTGTGTACATGTACGTACAATGGAATGGCTGAGTTTGGAGCATGTCAGGGTAGAGGGAACTGAATGCACTCACGATCTGGTTGGTGTAGTTACTGATTTATTTTGCCTTCATAACCCTCATAGCATGGCTATGGGCTATGGAGCAGCAGATGGCCAGAGTTTCACAGAGGTGATGAGAGTAGTACCTACAGACCGTGCTCCTTCCTTCCTTCCCTCTCTCCCTCTCTCCCCTCTCTCTCTTCTCCTCC
>NC_042963.1:42079004-42139004 GCF_901001165.1 Salmo trutta
CTAAGTACAGTATAGCTTGACTTCCTTGTTCCTTGTGACCTTAGTCTATAATGAATATAGAAAACATAGCAAACACAGTGTGTGTGTGTGTGTGTGTGTGTGCGTGCGTGTGCGAGACAGAAACTGAGAGAATGATCTATCATGCTTTTTCTGTCAGTGTTGATAGATGTTTGTTGTGGCATGCATGTGACTTTGCTCAGTCCGATCTAAGAGAAAGTATATAAATGGTTTAAATGCAGATAAACCATTCAGAGCAGCATGGAAACCAGTGTGACCTCCTCTCTATGATACCCTAACCACACCCCCAGCCCTACTACGCTCATATCACCCTGAAAATAACACGCCCTGAAAAGCACCCCAAATCAACCCTATGCCCATGTAGTGCCAGCAGACGGCAGTGTCTTAATTCCCAACGAGACATTCCTGTCAAATGCTGTTTGGCCCTCGTCCCTACCAGTTACTTCTCACACTGACCTATCTGTGGTTATTGGCTTCGGCTCCTACAATGGTCAAATGTTTTTATTGACACAAAAAGAGGTGAAGAATGCCCATGTACATTCAGCTCCAATCCCTGTGACATAATATTGGTTGGACTTTGACTCTATAAAAATGAAACCCAAGGCTGCAGGGTCATTCATTCATTCATGTCTTATATTTGTGTATGATATTATAACTCATCTGATCTAAATATGCTGATTTGTTTTTAGCCCATAGCCGTAGATGAGCAGCAATTGATTACTAAGTCTGACAGCCACCATGATGGTGGTTTGTTTTTGTTTGTTTGTCTCCTTTTGATGCAGCACCGAAAAATAGATAACTGGATTTGAAACTGTGCGTAAATGTTCTATGTGTGTCTGTGTGTTTCCTTGTGTGAGTCCTGTACGTTAATAGTGCTGTCCATCCTCCTCGGGGGATGGATAGAGGAATGCCTTGTCAGCTGGATCAGATGAGGCTGGTTTTAAATAACGAGCAGTCATTCAGTGATGCACAAGCCCATTTTTGGCCTTGCAAAATGAACAGAGAGCTCTCTTTCTCTTTCTTTATTTCTTTCATTGTTTATCTTTCTCACTCTTATATAAGCATAAATAACAATTCTCACACAATATTAACTTATGTGGTATGTCTGACTGTAGAAAGCATTATTCATTTACTTTCTAGACAAATAAATCATTAAAAAAACATAAGAATGTGTATATTGTATTAACTCAAATGGACTGTATTACAGTAAGATGTTAACTTCCAAAATGTGATATTCCAATAAAATTAAAGCGATTACAAGAAAGATTGCTGAAAGCATAAACATTATAATGCCATATGCTCTCATTTTATACTCCAAAAGACAGCAGAATGTTTCCCAAATGATGTCCTCTCCTCAGACATGTTGAGTTATTACATGACAAGGCCACTGTCTCTGTCCCTGACAAGTCTTTCCTCCTGTCTTGTCCACCCGTGTGTCTGTCTGTCCCACTAACCCTGACTGTCCCCACACTGTATATCTGTCTAATGTATCAGTTTCTCATAGATTGTCAGCAGCCTGCTGCCTCTGCCTCAGTATCGTCACTCTCCCCACAACTAAGAGCCTCCATAGCCTGCAGGTAATGTCCCAGAGGCCTGAGCTCTACATCTCTTTCCACTTCTCTTACTTGCACTACTTGTGCCTTGGGCCTGCAGGATATACACAGCATGCCCCACATGGCTGGTTCTTAAAGGCCCAGTGCAGTCCAAAACATAATTTTCCTGTGTTTTATATACAGTGCCCTCCACACTTACTGGGACAGTGAAGCATTTTTTATTATTTTGGCTCTATACTCCAAAAGTTTAGATTTGACTGTCAGCTTTAATATGAGGGTATTGTCATCCATATCGGGTGAACCGTTTAGGAATTACAGCACTTTTTGTACATAGTCCCCCCATTTTGGGGAACCAAAAGTATTGGGACAAATTCACTTATGTGTATTAAAGTAAAATTTGCTCCTATATTCATAGCACACAGTGACTACATCAAGCTTGTGACTCTGCACATTTGTTGGATGCATTTGCTGTTTGTTTTGGTTGTGTTTCAGAATATTTTGTGCCCAATAGAAATGAATGGTAAATAATGTATCGTGTCATTTTGGAATCACTTTTATTGTAAATAAGATTTGAATATGTTTCTAAACACTTCTATCTTGTGCATGCTACCATGATTGCGGATAAACCTGAATGAATCATGAATAATGATGAGTGAGAAAGTTACAGACCGACAAATATCATACCCCCTCAAAAAAGGTGAGAGGTTAGCATGTCTTGGGGTATGATATTTGTGCGTCAGTAACTTTCTCACTCATCAATATTCATGAGTCATTCAGAATTATCTGTAATCATGGTAGCATCCACATTAATGTAGAAGTATTTAGAAACATATTCTATTCTTATTTACAATAAAAGTGACTCTAAAATGACACAATACATTATTTACCATTAATTTATACTGGGCCCAAAATAATCTGAAACAGACAAAATAAATAGCAAATGCATCCAACAAGTTTGTAAAGTTACAAGCTTGATGTAATCATTGAGACCAAATACTGAACTTTTGACTAATTCAATACACATATTTGTGAATTTCTTCCAATACTTTTGGTCTCCTAAAATGGGGGGACTATGTACAAAAAGTAAGGCTGACAGTCTGCACTTTAACCTCATATTCATTGTATAATTTCAAATCCAACGTGCTGGAGTACAGAGCCAAAACAAAATATGTCACTGTCCCAATAATTTTGTAGCTCATTGTATATTTCCACACTATGAGGTTGGAATAATACTGTGAAATTGTGAAAATCATGAAATTCCCTTTTAGTGTAAGAGCTGTTTGAAAAGACCACCTGAAATTTCAGCCTGTTTTGGTGGGATGGAGTTGAGGCCTGCATGGTGACATCACCAGGCGGCAAATAAGTTAATACGTCAATAAGAAAAAGAGTTCCAAACATCTGCCAATAACAGCTAGTTTTCAGTTTTCCCTCCCAAATCAGACCACTCCCAGAGAAATGGTTTTTTCTTGGTTCTTCTTGACCATTTTAATTGAAAACAATCACAGTAAGGTTTCCCAGAAATGATTTGATATTGAGATAATAACGGCAGCATTGGACCTTTAAGACACAGATATGAATGAATTAACTATAGATGTTTCATCAAACAGATTTCATCACTGGTATCTGTATAATAGTTCGCACACAAAATATTAACTAACTCATTAAGACGTGAAGACTTGTGTATTTGTCCTCACAGCACATGGAGTAAAAGGGTGAGGCGTTGGGATTTATAACTTGGCCACATTAAACTGTTTTGAACTATTGAGCAGGATAATGGCTATATTACTGTTGGAAAATGCATTGGTTTTGCATGACACTTTCGCCGCCAGTAATACTCTGCTTCTTCTACTAATGCAGTCCTAGATCCGTTTCATACAGAACTAACTAGTTCATCTCACTACAGTCCCCAACCTCAGCCCTCTATAACCCACCCATACAGTAGGTATCTCATTGGCTCTGAATCGTCACTACAGGCAAATACGTAACTGCTGACAAATCTAATGTCCTGTCTGTTTCTTTTCTTAGTCATAGTGTTGTTTGACCAAGTCGGTTCTCCCAAAATATTTTAAATGTGCTTCACCTTTCCTGAAATTTTAACAATTTCCATTGCTGTTGTTTCTGGGAACAGTTTTGGTCCCTCCCATTTGTTTGTTTGTTGATTTCTGATCACTTTATAGCACCATTGGGATACATGTCCTTTTTACTATATTCCCTGCTACCCTGTCCTCTTTCGCTCTACTCTCTTCTCCCTCCCGTCGTCCTCGCAGTCCATGTCCGAGTCCGAACATTGCGACAGCCCTCCAGGAGGACCAGACACCACCCCTCTCCAGCAGCAGCAGAGGCCCCCTGGACCCCCTCAACACCCTGGTCCAGCAGCATCACCCCCCAGGTCCCTAGGCATCTAGCCAGCGCGCCCCTACCCATGGGCCCAGGCCTCCTGGAGACACACAGCACCAGGGACTCCTGTCTCCCATCTCACTCAACCTGGCATCCCACTTCTGTGTTCCCTCAGCAAGCCCCGCCTCCACAGGCCACACTTTCTCCTGGTTGGTCGGGTTACCGAGAAGATGAGGGGTGCGGTGCTCCTCACTGGTTGGGCTGGAATGACGTCAGATCCTGTCCAGAAAAGATAGACTGGAGGACCGGACTGCAGTGCACACACCAGACTAACAAATATTATTGACTTAAACAATGTATTGTATCTATATGATTATTTATTATCTATTTAACTGACTTGGTTATTTATTGATTTGTGTTTTGTTCATTTATTTATTACTTCTAATTTGCGTGTGATATCATTTGATTGTTGTTGGTCATTCTTTAAAATGGAATTCAAAATGAGTATTATTGCTGTGGTGTTTAGAGTCATGAGGATTGATTCACTAAACTATGGCTGTTATGTTCTCATTGATATCATCAAAAAAGAAAAAAATTTGAACTCTTATCCCATTTGAATATAACAAGGTTTTGGATGGTCTATATCCTACAAGTTTAGCATCACATGTTCTGTCAATAACAAGGTTTCCTTTTGGTGATGTGAGATGCTTACAAACTTGCCTAACAGACTAGACAGAATATTAGCCATGTAAAAGCATCAGTTTGTAAGGATCATCTCTTCATGTGTAATAGCTTCTGTCTTTACATGGTAGTGTTGAAGTACACATTGAATTTGATATCATTGTGGAGAGACTAATTGAATGGAAGTGATATCGCATTACAATGGTAATGTTTGATGAGGTGGGTTGTGTTGATTTTAACTACCAATCTAACATCACTACACTTGAGATGCTTTTTTTTTGCAAGACAAAGATTATATTTTTGACATCCGTTTTTCTTTTTTTTAAACCACAGTTACTGCTGAGGTGATTGATTATGTTTGTCATGTAGGTGAAATCTTATTTGACATAGACACTCTGATACTAAAGGTAGGAGATGAGGTGACGCCTAGGTTAGTAAGCCTGGATGTGGTCTTTACCCTGATCTGTGTGACAAGACTCCCCTCCTCAGTTTAGTTTTAACACAATTCAGATAACACAATCCCCCAATGCTGTGGCCCCCTAGTATCATGTTTCTGTCTAAATAAGGCATTTGAATTCGCTCTTCTTAAACATGGCATTGTTTATGTGTCAGAGATTGCTTGTTTAATGTCTAACCCAAAGGAAATTACGGTAATCAAATTTCATGCTGGGGCATGAATGAAATACTGTCGGTTCAAACAAAAGGTAAACTACCTTCTCCTCCAAACATTGTTCTTTACAAGCACAATAAGGACTTTGCATTGACGAAATAACAGTGGACATGACTTAGATTCGTTGTCTGGATGCTCTGTGGGATCCAATGACTGTGATGGTATCTCGATCCAAGCATCTCTCTTCCGGTTATCAGAGCCATGTATAGATCTATATGGCTTTGTCGCATATGATATCATGACACTAACCAGCAGGCTGAGAACAGGGATGAATACCATAGTCTTCCAGGATATCGGAAGGATTTTGTGAGTCACACGCTTACACCTTCAGATCAATTTGTATAAAGCTTTAATGATCTGGCTAACCTAGTTGAAACATTAATGCAAGAAGAGCCAAGAACAAACCGTGTGTTTGTGTTGATGATGTAGCTAATGTTTGAGTTGCATGATTAATTTGCCTGATTCACATCCACTGTATCTCTTTCTCTATTTCCTTTGAGTCGATAGTAATGACTATGTCTTATGTTTGACTAGTCAGCTTTATTGAAGGGGAATCTGAACACCTAGTTCCTTATGGATTGGAGCCAGATGCATTGTGATAGATTTTTCTTACAGTTCTGTATTCATTCATTCATTCACAAATGTGGGTGGATTTATTGAACATAGTTGGGTTTATTCTGGTGAGACGTGTATACTGTAACCACAAAGGACAATCACCCTTAGAATCTACACAGTTAGTGCTGGTGAAAGCATGTTTGCAACTGCATTGTTTGTATTATGAAACCTTGGGTGGAACAGAAGAAGATGAAGAAGAGGAGTGAGGTCCAACGCTAGTCTAGTGACTGATGTCTGGAGAACAATTTGTCTACGCCCTTGGTTGTTGCACAAGTTACCTTCATCATTGGAAGATGGCGATACAGTACAGTGCCCTGACATTAGAGACACTAATCAATAAATTAAAAAGGAATTAAAAGACAGCAATATACTGTATTGGGTTTCTTGTTAATATTTTTTACTCCATTTAAAACAGTGTAACATCGGTTTCAATATCAAATAAAAACAACTGTCTTGGAGTAATATGGACTGTATTGGCTGAGTATTTTTTCTCAAGTATGATGGTCCTAATAACCTTATGTATGTCATCCATTTCATAACAGTTTCCATTTATTTTAAAATGTTACGTTATAATTATGGATGTTTATTACAATAAGTACCACAGCCACAGCACAACCTGTCATAATTGTACAGTAGATTGTATGCAAAACGCCTTTCAGCTATTCATGGAAGTGGTACGTTCTCTCTGTAAGCTATTGTTTTCCTACAACCAACACGATATTCATATCGTAATAATAGCCTATTGATCACTATCTTGTTCCATATCGAACGGGGATGGGGGGGTTCCTCCTCCAATCAGAGCAACGGAAACAGGCTGCATCAGTGAAACAGGGCGGGGTTTGGAATAGTCTGCTTCAAGGTGATTGTACAGAGATAAACGGATCATGATGATTTAGGGGAGCGCAGACCGGACGCACCAGCGCATTGACTTTGGACTTTGTCATCAGCGTCTATTGTGGCGCGTAGGCTATCTGGGAAAATAAATGTGTACTTGCCAGTGACACCTTCAACACGTTTGTTTCATTTTGCGGTCGATTGGAATATTGTTTGACATGGAATTAAATTAACTGTAGCCTAATATGTTGAATGCTAATTGTGCATTTTAGTGCTCGAGTAAGCTCGACTACCCGATAGAGCTGCTCACTAAATCTTTTTCGATGTTGGAACGGTCAGCAGAGGATAAGGACATGGACGACTTCAGACGGGTCGCCTTCCGGAGGAAACCACGAACTTTTGTCGAATCCGACTTGGAGCATGAGGAATATTCAGGTGAGTGACTGCCGGACCGATGGCAGTGCGTAGCTGGTAGTGAAGTGTTTCGCTTAAACGGCCCAAAAAAATCTTAAACTCAGATCCTCAACATTGGGTACAGTGAGTGTGATATTTTGTGTAACATGTCTAATAACGTGTGTAGTAGTGCCTTGATACTGTGCAATGGTAGGGTTTGCTTTTGGCTATTCCATCACAGTGATCATTTTTTACTTTTGTGCATGTGCACATAGAAACTTAAGAGATTCTGTTGCCTGGCTTCACTGTCCACACTATTACTTTAACAATTGTATCGTGTTACTGTAGATGTATGTACTGTTTCACATACCTTGCACATCATCAATCAATCAAATGTATTTATAAAGCCCTTTTTACATCAGTCGATGACACAAAGTGCTGTACAGAAAACCAGCCTAAAACCCCAAACAGCAAGCAATGCAGATGTAGAAGCACAGTGGCTAGGAAAAAGTCCCTAGAAAGGCAGGAACTTAGGAAGAAACCTAGAGAGGAACCAGGCTCTGAGGGGTGGCCAGTACTCTTCTGGCTGTGCCAGGTGGAGATTATAACAGTACATGGCCAAGATGTTCAAACGTTCATAGATGACGATCAGGGTCAAATAATAATAATCATAGTGGTTGTAGAGGGTGCAGCAGGTCAGCACCTCAGGAGTAAATGTCAGTTGGCTTTTCATAGCCGATCATTCAGAGTTAGAGACAGCAGGTGCGGTAGAGAGAGAGAGAGTCGAAAACAGCAGGTCCAGGACAAGATAGCATGTCCAGTGAACAGGTCAGGGTTCCATAGCCGCAGGCAGAAAAGTTGAAACTGCAGCAGCAGCACAACCAGGTGGACTGGGGACAGCAAGGAGTCATCATGCCAGGTAGTCCTGAGGCATGGTCCTAGGGCTCAGGTTCTCAGAGAGAAGAGAGACAGAGAGAGAAAGAGAGGGAGAGAGAATTAGAGGGAGCATACTTAAATTCACACAGGACACCGGATAAGACCGGAGAAATACTCCAGATATAACAGTCTGAACCTATCCCTCCGACACAAACTATTGCAGCATTATTACTGGAGGCTGAGACAGGAGCCTCCAGTCATTGGGTGAACATAACCTAGTCATTGGGTGAACATATATTGTTGCCATAATCTTGGGCTAGGCTATTGAGCTATTGTGAAAGTATGGAATGGCCAACACACCTGTAGTATGTGTTTGTACAGAGAGGGGATTGCATTGCACTAGACTGCTGACTGCTGAACAGTCAGATATGTATGAGGTGGAAGGTTGCAGACATGTCTTAACCTGTTATGTAATTTCCTTAATGCCTCAAATATGTTTCTATTTCAACCCCTTGACGAGTGTTCCTTCTTTCTGTTGTTACTGAGAGTCTGTCCAGCCTGTGCCTAGGCATGCTACAGAGAGAGAGGGGTGGAACACTTACATGGCACAGTCTTGTCTCTCCCCGTCCTGGGGAGATTAAATGTGGTTGTGCAAACAACATGGAGCGCTGCAAATATTTTATTGAAAGCAGAGCCAACTATAGCCTACGTACCTGCTGTTTGGTGAAAACTTTGCCTTTGGGCAATGTCACCTCCAGGATAGAGTGGTGAGGTGACCCTTTAAAAGGCTGAGTTCATAATAACGGAAATAGACAAATTAGATGTCACTTAATTAAATCAAGTGGGGTGAGCCAGCAGCAGACTCTATAAGAGGTGAGGTAATACTGTAGAGTTCAGAGACACCATGTGATCAGTCATGAGTCATCCTCAAGCGTCTTCTCCTCTGACCTGCAGTCACCTGCTGCTCTATAGATATAGGGCGATTCCACGCCAGAGCAAGCTGAACAAATATTTTGGGTATCTCAGATTATTCTGGCAATTTTCACATAGACACTTCATTGAGAGGAAGGATGTTTGATATGATTTTTACATTTATATAAAAAAAATGGTGTGAAAATCATGATGAAAGTGGCCCTTTTTAGAACTATACATGCCACCTGTCAGACCCTATGATCCGTGAACAACACAGACAACATCTTGCTGTCATTATAGTCCTTATAGTGTGCTCTAAAATAAGGACTACGTCTATATTCTGGAGATTTTTTTTCTTCATATGAATTTATAAAAAATTACAAATATTATTATTAATCCAGCACAGTACAAATACCTTATTACACTTCTGACTAATTTATTACACAATCACTGCCTAAAAGATTCTTCCAAAAATAAGAACAATTTGGCGTATTTGTGGTGTTATAAGACATTTTACATTACTTTTCACAATGCACATTGTTTATAATTATAATAATAACATCTTTATCTGTAGCGAAGACCAACTGTTTCCCTTTCAATCCTGTTGCTGGGTGCTCGTTAGCTCCACAAGAGAACATGACACTGCAGCAGAATGGAAGGAGTTTTTTTTGCTGCGTTTGATTTCTTCTTTTTTTAAGTCCTTCTTGTAGAAGAAAGTTCTGGAACATTATTAAATCATTATCATTGGATTGTATAGATGCATGGACATTGAGAGTAACAGCTGTTTCTCAACCAAGTAATTGTCCCTCTGTTGTCCTTGCATTGCTATCATGCAACATGTCACCATAAGATACAGTATTTGTTTTGAGGTCATTAGATGCTAAGCTACAGGACTGTTTTGGTAGCACAGACTGGAATATGTTCCGGCATTCTTCCGATGGCATTATGGAGTACACCACATCGGTCACTGGCTACATCAATAAGTGCATCGATGACGTCATCCCCACAGTGACTGTACGTACATACCCCAACCAGAAGCCATGGATTACAGACAACATCCGCACTGAGCTAAAGGGTAGACCTGCCACTTTCAAGGAGCAGGACTCTAACCCCGAAGCTTATAAGAAATCCCGCTATGCCCTCCGACAAACCATCAAACAGGCAAAGTGTTAATACAGGACTAAGATTGAATCATACTACACCTGCTCCGATACTCGTTGGATGTGGCAGGGCTTGCAAACTATTACAGACGACAAAGGGATGCACAGCCGCGAGCTGCCCAGTGACACAAGCCTATCAGACGAGCTAAATTACTTCTATGCTCGCTTCGAGGCAAGCAACACTGAAGCATGCATGAGAGCATCAGCTGTTCCGGACGGCTGTGTGATCACGCTCTCTATAGCTGGTGTGAGTAAGACCTTTAAACAGGTCAACATTCACATGGCCGCAGGGCCAGACGGATTACCAGGACGTGTACTCCGAGCATGTGCTGACCAACTGGCAAGTGTCTTCACTGACAATTTCAACCTGTCCCTGACTGAGTCTGTAATACCAACATGTTTCAAGCAGACCACCATAGATTTTGTGAAAATCACCATGCCCAGGAACACTAAGGTAACCTGTCTAAATGACTACCGACCTGTAGCACTCACGTCTGTAGCCAGGAAGTGATTTGAAAGGCTGGTCATGGCTCACATCAACACAATTATCCCAGAAACTATAGGCCCACTACCGCCCCCACAGATCCACAGATGATGCAATCTCTATTGCACACCACACTGCCCTTTCCCACCTGGACAAAAGGAACATCTATGTGAGAATTCTATTCATTGACTACAGCTCAGCGTTCAACACCATAGTACCCTCAAAGCTCATCACTAATCTAAGGACCCACCTCCCTCTGCTACTGGATCCTGGACTTCCTGACTGGCCGGCCCAGGTGGTAAGGGTAGGTAACAACACATCCGCCACACTGATCCTCAACACAGAGGCCCCTCAGGGGTACGTCCTCAGTCCCCTCCTGTATTCCCTGTTCACTCATGACTGCACGGCCAAGCACGACTCCAACACCATCATTCAATTTGCCGACGACACAACAGTGGTAGGCCTAATCACCGACAACGATAAGACACCCTATAGGGAGAAGGTCAGAGACCTGGCCGTGTGGTGCCAGAATAACAACGTATCCCTCAAAATGATCAAGACAAAGGAGATGATTGTGGACTACAGGAAAAGAAGGACCGAGCACGCCCCCATTCTCATTGATGGGGCTGTAGTGGAACAGGTTGAGAGCTTCAAGTTCCTTGGCGTCCACATCACCAACAAACTATCATGGTCCAAACACACCAAGACAGTCGTGAAGAGGGCACGGCATTGCCTGTTCCCCCTCAGGAGACTGAAAAGATTTGGCATGGGTCCTCAGATCCTCAAAAAGTTGCACCATCGAGAGCATCCTGACTGGTTGCATCACTGCCTGGTACGGCAACTGCTTGGCCTTCGACCACAAGGCATTACAGAGGGTAGTGCATATGGCCCAGTACATCACTGGGGCCAAGCTTCCAGCCATCCTAGTCATAGACTGTTCTCTCTGCTACCGCACGGAAAGCGGTAATGGAGCACCAAGTCTAAGTCCAAAAGGCTTCTTAACAGCTTCTACCCCCAAGCCATAAGACTCCTGAACAGCTAATCAAATTGCTACCCAGACTATTTGCATTGTCGCCACCCCCCTCCCCCTTTACGCTGCTGCTACTGTCTGTTTATTATCTATGCATAGTCATTTTAACTCTACCTACATGTACATTTTACCTCAATAACCTCGACTAACCTGTGCCCCCCGCACATTGACTCTGTACCGGTACACCCTGTATATAGCCTCGTTACTGTTATTTTATTGTTGCTCTTTAGTTATTATTTTTTACTTATCTATTTTTTTCTTAACACTTACTTTTCTTAAAACTGCGGTGTTGGTTAAGGGCTTGTAAGTAAGCATTTCACTGTATTTGGTGCATGTAACAAATCACATTTGATTTGATACACCATATGACTCTGTGATGTGCTGGATCCCCCTGCGGTTTAACTCCTCTGAGATGTGCATCCCCGGGGTTCCTGTAAACACACTCTTCCCCATACGGTCCAAAGACTGATTTTGTGTGTATGTCCAACATCTCCAGCCATCACGCTATAACGTGTTAGTTTAACACCTGCACTGCACTTTTGTTCGTTGGCATCTTAGGAATTGTTCTGCTTGCTGAGTGAAATTTCCCTCATTAACCACAGACAGCAAGTAGCTGGATCTAAAAGTGTTGTCTGGTTGCCTGATCTTAATATGAGGCCATCCTCTGGGGCCATAACAAAGGTTCTGTTTGTGTTCCCTCTGCCCTGGGAAGGAGCAGGGCACCCTGGGATAGCATAGCTGGGCTGGGTGCATCAATGGCTCTGTGGTGTATTGTTGTTGTGGTGGTTGTTGCGCGGAGCTGAGCCCTCTGTCTCTCTCACTAGCTAACTAGCTTTAACTCACTCTCAACCCCTTGTCTTGCCCAAGTCACTCAGTTCATTAGAAATATAAGAGCTTTATTATAGTCTGTTAAATTGGCATGCCATAAACATGGGTTATCACCACCTCATTAATTGTTAGCCATGAATTACAGTGACAGCCTTCCTGCAGCTGCATCTTTCTGCATAGACTAATGTATGAATGATGGTTTGTCAGAATGAGGAACCAGAGGTTTTTAGGTTCCCCATGGAGGCCCTATTGAACAGGCTATAGTATAGGTTACTACGCTAATGCTCTCGGTGCTTTCTGTGCTTTTTGTTTTTGTGTTTTCTCTGCGCTCCTGCTTTGGTATGAGCATGTGACTGTGTATAAACCCCTGATAGCCCATATCATGAGGTTAGAGTCAAAGCCAGACTACGTTGATCTTCATCACATGCTTTAAGTTAGGCCCTGCATATTCACCCAAGGTCAAATGTTTTTTTTGTTGGCACAAAGTCAATGAATCTTTATTGGAGTGTCCTCTTAATAATAATTGAATGCATTAATTTCATCCATCCAAGTCTCAATGTGATTTCGATTTTATATGGGATTCAAGTTTTGGCATGAAGCTATGACTATCAATATTGTAACTCTTGGAATGTAACCGTGCATCTCTATGGAAGGTACAGGTACAGTGGGTATCATAAGTATTCACCCCACTTGGATTTTTTCACATTTTGTTACGTTACAAAGTGGGATTGAAATACATTTAATTGTGATTTTATTTTGTCATTGATCTACACAAAATAATGTCAAAGTGGAAGAAAAAACTCCTGCCTCCTGAGTGGCGCAGTGGTCTAAGGCACTGCATTGCAGTTGCTAGCTGTGCCACTAGAGATCCTGGTTCGAGTCCAGGCTGTGTCGCAGCCAGCCAACGACTGGGAGACCCATGGGGCAGCAAACAATTGGTCCGTTGTCCGGGTTAGGGAAGGGTTTGGCTGCAGGGATGTCCTTGTCCTATCACGCTCTAGCGACTCCTATGGCGGGCTGGGCGCATGCACGCTGACACGGTCGCCAAGTGTACGGTGTTTGCTCCGACATATTGGTGTGGCTGGCTTCCAGGTTAAGTGAGGATTGGGTCAAGAAGCAGTGTGGCTTGGCAGGGTCATTTTTCGGAGGACGCATGGCTGCATGGAACGCATGGAAACCATGAAAAAGGGGTACATTTTTTTTATTTTTTAAAAACGAATTAAAAAGTGGAAGAAAAACTCCCGTCTTTGCCGATGTCAAGCATACCCATACCATGATACCCACCACCATGCTTGAAAATGAAGAGGCAGTTACTCAGTGAAGTGTTGTGTTCAGTGGAGGCTGCTGAGGGGAGGACGGCTCATAATAATGTCTGGAACGGAGCAAATGGAGTGGAACATCAAACACCTGGAAACCATGTGTTTTATGTATTTGATACCAGTCCTCTAATTCTGCTCCAGCCATTACCATGAGTCCATCATCCACAGTGAAGATGCCACCAACCTCCTGTAGTTGTGTTGGATTTGCACCAAACATAAGGCTTTATTTAGGCCAAAATTTTATTAATTTGCCGTGTCTCAGATTGCTTCTGGCAATTCTCACATAGACACTTCATTGAGAGGAAGGATGTATGATATGCTTTTTACATTTGTATATGTATTGTTTTGTGAAAATCATGATGAAAGTAGCCATTTTAGGCCCTTTTTAGAACTATACATGTCTCCTGTAAAACCCTATGATCTGTGAACCGTACAGACAACATATTGGTGTCATTGTACTCCATATAGTGTGTCATATAATAAGGACTGGGCCTATATTCTGGATAATGTTTTTCTCCAATGAATTTATTCCAGATTATAAATATTATTATTAATATCTCAAAGGTACCCTTTCTGATTTAGCTTTTTTTTAATATTTTTTTTTAACATATTGTTAGCAACAATATACTCTTCAAACAAGTTACATTTCCAGAGTGGGCTCTCTATTACTTTTTGAGATATGACCCATTTTATACATAGAAATTTACATTATAGGTAATTATCCAATCACAACCCTCCTTTAGGATTTGTTGGGTTCTGAGAATATGAAAATATACTTATTCATGTCACTGATGGAGTGCTAAGGTTGAGGGTCTACTCCAGATGTTAAGGGTTATAGGAGGAAGGTATATAGTGTGTGCACTAAGCTTGGAATGTGTTGAGTACAGGGAAGAGATTACATGTGGCAAGCATTGATAAGGGGAGACGGGTGGAGATCTTAGAAACTAACACTGTCACTGAAAGAGAGAGGGTAATGTATAACGTTTACATTATGTCAGGATATGTTATTGTTAGCCATCAGGGATCCTCTGAGTGGAGAAGAGACACAGTCTGGTATCAATAACCATGACCGCCGTGAGTTGGGGAGGAGTGAGCACTTTGGGGCAGAGGTCAGGTCAGATGAAGTGAGGAAGAACAGATATCACTAAGGTTCTGTCTAGCAACAGAGATGCATTGGCTATTCAGATGTGGAGGAGGAGACTCAACCTAGGAGAAAGGGTTAAATATCAGTGATGTGTGTAATGTTTTTTGTCTGAATCCAGCTGTATCGATCCTTTGGGAAGAATTACACTTGGTTGAACTTCTCTAGTGTTATTTACTCAAAATTAGAACCTAACAGATTGTACATTCAGCAAATCACCAACAGAGGGAGTTCCCTTTGAATTCATTTTCCCATTCACTGTGTTGGTGGTGCTCATGTATCATAACTTAAAAAGTAGCAGAGAGCCCACTCTGGAAATGTGATGTACTGTAGTTGTAGAGTATATTGTTGGCAGAACAATCTGAGATAGCAAAAATAATTTTGGTGTGGTTTAATACATCATCCACAGCATAATTATTATTTTGACCATGCTGATTTGTTATTGTTGCCCATCTACCAGTCACAGTCCTTCTTTATGAGGCTTTCGAAAAGCTCCCTGGCCTTTGTAGTTGAATCTGTGCTTGAAATTCAATACTTGACTGAGGGACTTTACAGATTTTGTATGTATGGGGGACAGAGGATGGGGTAGTCATCGAAAAATCATGTCAACCCCTATTATTTCACATTACTGGTATGCCGAGAAGCCCTCCCTCCCTTCCCTTTGGGAATATATAATCACAGTGAGGTAGGTGGGTGTGTTCCTCACATAGCAGGAACTGGGTAATATAGCTCTTTCAATATTCCTCAGAGGGTTTTAGTCTACACACCCGTACGCCTCGTTTGAACTGTGGTGTAATTCATAATTCCAGTTCCCAACAACTCCACTAGATAGCAGTGAATGCTCACTAAAATGTCTCTGATAAAATGCTTTTCATTAATACCAGTGGTAGGGATTGGTGAGTCTGCAACCACTAGGTCAGGGGTAGGCAACTAGATTCAGCCGAGGGATGATTTTTGTCGGAGCGGATGGTCGGGGGGCCGGAACATAATTCTAATAATTTGTACACAGCAAATTGACCACAACTAAGCCTAAAAATAGATTGTTATTTTGAAATACAATAATTGAATACCTTGATTACATTGAGACACGATCACATATTTTTTATTTATTTTACCTTTATTTAACTAGGCAAGTCAGTTAAGAACAAATTCTTATTTGTCTATTTTTTGTCTATTTCTTTTTTATTTGTGGGAATACTTGGGAACATATTTCTTAAATTAAACTAATTTGTAGCTGAATTCCTGGTGATTTTACAGTCTCTTGACCAAAAACAATTTTTATTTTATTTTTGTTTACGAAAAACTGTGGGGGGCCCAACAAAAATCCCTCTCCGGTTTTGATAACATACAATGGAATATCTTCTCTGTGTGTGTGTGTGGTGGGGTACTCCCTCACACCTGGGAAAAGGGTGAGTGGCCTTGACTCTTACTTTTCCCACCACTAAACGTAGTGGTGTTCTATTAGATGTTATGGAAAAAGATAGGTTCCCATGGTTTGGTTTACCTTATGGTCATATGAAATTATCCCGTTATTGCATTATATCCCTCCTATCTGGCCAATGACTGGTTTTCTACAGATAAAGAAAAGTTGACAGTGGAGCCTCAGCCGTGTGTTTCTTTACCCAGGATGTGAATGGTCAATTTGATAGGATGAGTCTACTATTATCAGACGTGTTTGCCTGGAAGTGTTTTTCTCCAGCCTAGTGGGCACTACGTTTAGTGGTGGGAAAAGTAAGAGTCAAGGCCACTCACCCTTTTCCCAGGTGTGAGGGAGTACCCCACCACACACACACCATACCGTTCTCATTCTGGGCATTCCTTCCCCAGGCCTACGGTGACACACTTCCTGCAGTTGTCCCCCCACCACCTGCCCAAGGGGCTCTCTGTTTGTTTCAGTCAGCACACCCATGTGAACGTTCAACGCCACTGAGTTTTCCAACTCCGGTCCTATTTAATGTTGTTGTTTCTTTCAACCGGAAAGCTTCCTGACCCCTCATACAATTAGCTGTCAAAGCCACTCCCCAGGTTTGAGGCAAGGGAAACCCCAAATCCATCAGTCAGTGAGCCCATAGACCCAACAGAAAGGAGAGGGTACGATACTAAAGAGACTTTACACTCCTAAAGCCCACTGAAGCAACACCAGCCCAAACCCATTCTTGCCGAAAGGTAACTGGTTAGCTGGCTCAGTCACAGTTCCTGTTTTTCTTTCCATGCAACTGCCGGTGCTTCCTGACTGTGGTGTGTTGTTTCCCACCTGGCTGACAGCTGCTCTGAGGCTCCTCTGAGCTGACTCAGCTCTCTGGTCCAGTCCGCAGTCTTAGAGCTCGGCAGAGGAGCGTAAGGAGAGACACATCTCACTCTGGACATAGAGGAACTTACAGGGAAACGGAGAGCACCCCATCCTTCATATAGGCCTACTACTGCTTACCCCCAACTCTCTCTCCAGCTCACCCCAGCACAGGGAGCTCCATAGGCCCATCCATTGTTCAGCTGGTGGAGAGAGAGGGAGGAGGGCGAGGTAGGGAGGAAGGTGTATTTTGGGCAACCATTCACATGCAGGAAGTGTGGCCTCAGCCCCAGTGTCAGATGCACTTTCCTTGCCTCTCTGGTTTTCTGGCTCTGTATTCCTCATTCTGTCCTTTTCTGCCTGACTGTACGCCCAGCGACCTGCTCCAGCTGTCAGCCCTACCGACCGGACAGGGAGACAGGATGGACTGCCTGGCCAGTGGCTACCGCAGGTCCCGAACGCTGCACCGCCGCATCTCCTCGGGTAGGTGACCTTTAGGAGGGGACCTGGGAGTTACAGGAGTAGGACACACCATGCTGGACACAGTGACACTCATCAAAGGATGCAGGGGACCCACAAGGCCATGTGATGTCACCCTAGTATAGAGCCTACAGGGTATGAAAATGAAAGATTTTGAAAGGTCTTCTCTAAAGATAAGGCGTTGACTTTGGATACTGAAAATGAACCGACGCCAAAAGTATTGGTTTTGGAGAAGAAAAGGTAAAGCTGTTTCTGTTGTTAAGATGTGGAGACTTACTGTGGTCCTGTTGGATTGAAGTCAATGGTTCCAGTTTTTGCAAATTTCCACAGTGAGAGAGGGATGTACTCCCAGTGTATCTCTTTAAGCTGGCTCTATACTGAAGTGTTGACTATATAAACTATATAGATTCAGACAGAGTACAGTTATGACGCAAGAGTAGACATAAGTAAAAGTGAGTGTCTGAGAGAACAAGGGATGGTGTGCAAATGGTGATTTGAATGTAACAACTTCATCCCACTTCATGTTCCAATCTAAACCTGGGATTTGTGTCCCTAGGTCCCTACACCATCCCTGCCACCCACACAGCCATCTTAGGAGCATGCTAACCCCTCTCCTCCAGCCCCACTGGCCTCTATCCTGCCCCCCATTAACTGATATGACGTGCAACTAATCTGTATTCTCCACCAGTGAGGGCTCCATTTTCTGAACATTATCTTTGGCTGTGCTCCCAGACGTCAGCTGCTCGATTCATTTTTCTGCCCATTCTAAGATATTCCATCTCTATGACCATATGTTTATTTTTCTGCCCATTCTAAGATATTCCATCTCTATGACCATATGTTTATTTTTCTGCCCATTCTAAGATATTCCATCTCTATGACCATATGTTTATTTTTCTGCCCATTCTAAGATATTCCATCTCTATGACCATATGTTTATTTTTCTGCCCATTCTAAGATATTCCATCTCTATGACCATATGTTTATTTTTCTGCCCATTCTAAGATATTCCATCTCTATGACCATATGTTTATTTTTCTGCCCATTCTAAGATATTCCATCTCTATGACCATATGTTTATTTTTCTGCCCATTCTAATATATTACAGCTCTATGACCATATGTTTATTTTTCTGCACATTCTAATATATTACACCTCTATGACCATATGTTTATTTTTCTGCCCATTCTAATATATTACAGCTCTATGACCATATGTTTATTTTTCTGCACATTCTAATATATTACAGCTCTATGACCATATGTTTATTTTTCTGCCCATTCTAATATATTACAGCTCTATGACCATATGTTTATTTTTCTGCCCATTCTAATATATTACAGCTCTATGACCATATGTTTTTAAAAGTGACATATTGTGTCACATAAACGGGAGCAAATCACACAAAGAAGTTGTTGACATGAGAGACCGAGAGAGTGATTAGGAAATTGATACTGCCCTGTCCCAGTAAACTATCTGCGTCTGTCTAATTTATTCTTATATAATTTGTTTATTATTATTTATGTAACTAACAATTATTTCATCCAATATTACATAACATTTATTACACAGCAATAGGCAACAGCTATAAGACCCATGAGCTGAGCAGTATTCTGTTTGATACTCATTCAGTCTCACGGTCGAGATACATGATCTTGAGCATGAGCGAACTTATAGCTACCAGCCTGGGCACACTAATCAGATGGGAGTGCTTGATAAATGTCACGTCGGAGCTTCATCAAAGTCAGGGGGTGTGGTCGACAGTGCGCACCTGATGTCTGCTGTCACATCCAGCCTGGATCGATATTTGGTTTTAATGCAGATGAGAGCACTGATGGTGCTTTCAAGACAACTGGGAACTCTGAAAAATACAAGGTAAAATCATAATGTCAGCGATCTTCAGGTCGGAAAGTCGGAGCTCTAGAAAGAGGCCCGAGTTCTCAAGTTGTAAATTGGAGTTGGATGACCGTTCAAAACGAGTTTTCCCAGTCTGAGCTCGTTTTTTTCAGAGTTCCCAGTTGTCTTGAACGTGCTGAAGTCAGAAGTCTGAAATTTCCGATTTCAGAGTTCCCAGTTGTTTTGAACGCGGCATTAATTCTCAGAGGGAGACGGCAGGGTATTCCCTTTGAATCAGGAACCAGAAATCCTCCGTAGTGACCCGTGAATGCATTTGGTCATATGACAGCTCGATCAGCTGTCACGTGACCGAATGTCATGTGACGGCATGTCAACTGAGCCAGCATCACAGTTGTGTATATTCCCCCCCAAGCAGACACATTGACGGCCCTGATAGAACTTCATTGGACTCTATGTAAACTGGAAACCACATATCCTGAGGCTGCATTTATTGTAGCCGGGGATTTTAACAAGGCTAATCTGAAAACAAGGCTCCCTAAATTCTATCAGCATATCGATTGTGCCACCAGGGCTGGTAAAACCCTGGACCACTGTTATTCTAACTTCCGCGACGCATATAAGGCCCTCCCCCGCCCTCCCTTTGTAAAAGCTGACCACGACTCCATTTTGTTGCTCCCAGCCTATAGACAGAGACTAAAACAGGAAGCACCCGCACTCAGGTCTGTTCAACGCTGGCCCGACCAATCGGATTCCACGCTTCAAGATTGCTTCGATCACATTGTCACGGCTCCTCCTCTGCAGTGCAGGGGCGGTTCCTCCTGCAGGCAGAGGAGGGTCATTAGTGATTGGAGCTGGCGTGATTGGAGCCACCTGGGCTCAGGGTACAAAACTGCTCAATCAATCAATCAATCAATCTCTCTCTCTCTCTCTCCCTCTCTCTCTCCCTCTCCCCCTCTCCCTCTCCCTCTCCCTCCAGGTATGATCCTGTTTTGTTTGTTCCTTTGTACTTTTACGTAGTTTCCACTCAGTCATGTTCACGCATCCATGCACTTTACATACACCCTACATTATGACATTTCCACACCTCATTCCTTTTCTTTGTTTAGAGTTAATAGTTTTGTTTACAATAAAGAACCTCTTTTTGATTGGCCTATACCTGTTGTTGATGTCCCCTCATTTTTGCCACAGGCTATGAGCCGGCCTGTGACATATAGCTGGACTGGGATATGTTCCGCATTGCGGCGAACAACATTGACAAATGCGCTGATTCGGTGTGCGAGTTTATTAACAAGTGCATCGGTGATGTTGTACCCACAGCGTCTATTAAAACATTCCCCAACCAGAATCCGTGGATTGATGGCAGCATTCGCGCAAAACTGAACGCGCGAACCAGGGCAAGGTGACCGGAAACATCAGCCCCGTCGCGGATCACGATGCCTTGCTCCCAGACAGACTAAACAAGTTTTTTGCTCGCTTTGAGGACAATACAGTGCCACTAACATGGCCCGCTACCAAAACCTGCGGGCTCTCCTTCACTACAGCCAATGTGAGTAAAACATTTAAACGTGTTAACCCTCACAAGGCTGCAGGCCCAGACGGCATCACCGGCCGCGTCATCAGAGCATGCGCAGACCAGCTGGCTGGTGTGTTTACAGACATATTCAATCAATCCTTATCCCAGTCTGCTGTCCCCATATGCTTCAAGATGGCCACCATTGTTCCTGTTCCCAAGAAAGCTAAGGTAACTGAGCTAAATGACTACCGCCCTGTAGCACTCACTTCCGTCATCATGAAGTGCTTTGAGAGACTAGTCAAGGACCATATCACTCCCACCCTACCTGACACCCTAGACCCACTCCAATTTGCTTACCGCCCCAATAGGTCCACAGACGACGCAATTGCCATCACACTGCACACTGCCCTAACCCATCTGGACAAGAGGAATACCTATGTAAGAATGCTGTTCAATGATTACAGCTCAGCATTTAACACCATAGTACCCTCCAAACTCGTCATTAAGCTCGAGACCCTGGGTCTCGATCCCGCCCTGTGCAACTGGGTCCTGGACTTCCTGATGGGCCGCCCCCAGGTGGTGAGGGTAGGTAACAACATCTCCACCCTGCTGATCCTCAACACTGGGTCCCCACAAGGGGGCATTCTCAGTCCTCTCCTGTACTCCCTGTTCACCCACGACTGCATGGCCATGCACGCCTCCAACTCAATCATCAAGTTTGCAGACGACACTACAGTGGTAGGCTTGATTAGAAACAATGACGAGACGGCCTACAGGGAGGAGGTGAGGGCCCTCGGAGTGTGGTGTCAGGAAAATAACCTCACACTCAATGTCAACAAACCCAAGGAGATGATCGTAGACTTCAGGAAACAGCAGCGGGAGCAGCCCCCTATCTACATTGACGGGACAGTAGTGGAGAGGGTGGAGAGTTTTTTTAAGTTCCTCGGCGTACACATCACGGACAAACTGAAATGGTCCACCCACACAGACAGCATGGTGAATCAAATCAAATGTATTTATATAGCCCTTCTTACATCAGCTGATATCTCAAAGTGCTGTACAGAAACCCAGCCCAAAACCCCAAACAGCAAGCAATGCAGGTGCAGAAGCACGGTGGCTAGGAAAAACTCCCTAGAAAGGCCAAAACCTAGGAAGAAACCTAGAGAGGAACCAGGCTATGAGGGGTGGCCAGTCCTCTTCTGGCTGTGCCGGGTGGAGATTATAACAGCACATGGCCTAGATGTTCAAATGTTCATAAATGACCAGCATGGTCAAATAATAATAATAATCATAGTAGTTGTCGAGGGTGCAACAAGTCAGTAACACAAGAGTAAGTGTCAGTTGGCTTTTTTATAGCCGATCTTTGAGAGTATCTCTACCGCTCCTGCTGTCTCTAGAGAGTTGAAAACAGCAGGTCTGGGACAGGTAGCACGTCCGGTGAACAGGTCAGGGTTCCAGCAGGTCTGGGACAGCAGGTCTGGGACAGGTAGCACGTCCGGTGAACAGGTCAGGGTTCCATAGCTGCAGGCAGAACAGTTGGAACTGGAGCAGCAGCACGGCCAGGTGAACTGGGGACAGCAAGGAGTCATCGAGCCAGGTAGTCCTGAGGCATGGTCTTAGGGCTCAGGTCCTCCGAGAGAAAGAGAGAATTAGAGAGAGCATATTTAAATTCACACAGGACACCGGAAAAGACAAGAGAAATACTCCAGATGTGACAGACTGACCCTAGCCCCCCGACACATAAACTACTGCAGCATAAATACTGGAGGCTGAGACAGGAGGGGTCAGGAGACACTGTGGCCCCATCCAATGAAACCCCCGGACAGGGCCAAACAGGTAGGATATAACCCCACCCACTTTGCCAAAGCACAGCCTCCACACCACTGGAGGGATATCTCCAACCACCAACATACCATGCCGGGACAAGGCCGAGTATAGCCCACAAAGATCTCCGCCACGGCACAACCCAAGGGGGGCGCCAACCCAGACAGGAAGACCACGTCAGTGACTCAACCCACTCAAGTGACGCACCCCTCCCAGGGACGGCATGGAAGAACACCAGTAAGCCAGTGACTCAGCCCCCGTAATAGGGGTAGAGGCAGAGAATCCCAGTGGAAAGAGGGGAAACCGGCCAGGCAGAGACAGCAAGGGCGGTTCGTTGCTCCAGCCTTTCCGTTCACCTTCACACCCCTGGGCCAGACTACACTTAATCATAGGACCTACTGAAGAGATGTGTCTTCAGTAAAGACTTAAAGGTTGAGACTGAGTCTGCGTCTCTCACATGGGTAGGCAGACTATTCCATAAAAATCGAGCTCTATAGGAGAAAGCCCTGCCTCCAGCTGTTTGCTTAGAAATTCTAGGAACAATTAGGAGGCCCGTGTCTTGTGACCGTAGCGTACGTGTAGTATGTACGGCAGGACCAAATCGGAAAGATTGGTAGGAGGAAGCCCATGTAATGCTTTGTAGGTTAGCAGTAAAACCTTGAAATCAGCCCTTGCCTTAACAGGAAGCCAGTGTAGGGAGGCTAGCACTGGAGTAATATGATCAAATTTTTTGGTTCTAGTCAGGATTCTAGCAGCCGTATTTAGCACTAACTGAAGTTTATTTAGTGCTTTATCCGCTGGCTACCCAGAAAGTAGAGCATTGCAGTAGTCCAACCTAGAAGTAACAAAGGCATGGATTAATTTTTCTGCGTCATTTTTGGACAGAAAGTTTCAGATTTTTGCAATGTTACGTAGATGGAAAAAAGCTGTCCTTGAAACAGTCTTGATATGTTCTTCAAAATAGAGATCAGGGTCCAGAGTAACGCCGAGGTCCTTCACAGTTTTATTTGAGACGACTGTACAACCATCCAGATGAATTGTCAGATTCAACAGAAGATCTCTTTGTTTCTTGGGACCTAGAACAAGCATCTCTGTTTAGTCCGAGTTTAAAAGTAGAAAGTTTGCAGCCATCCACTTCCTTATGTCTGAAACACAGGCTTCTAGCGAGGGCAATTTTGGGGCTTCACCATGTTTCATTGAAATGTACAGCTGTGTGTCATCTGCATAGCAGTGAAATTTAACATTATGTTTTCGAATGACATCCCCAAGAGGTAAAATATATAGTGAAAACAATAGTGGTCCTAAAACGGAACCTTGAGGAACACCGAAATTTACAGTTGATTTGTCAGAGGACAAACCATTCACAGAGACAAACTGATATCTTTCCGACAGATAAGACCTAAACCAGGCCAGAACTTGTCCATGTAGACCAATTTGGGTTTCCAATCTCTCCAAAATAATGTGGTGATCGATGGTATCAAAAGCAGCACTAAGATCTAGGAGCACGAGGACAGAAGCAGAGCCTCGGTCTGACGTCATTAAAAGGTTATTTACCACCTTCACAAGTGCAGTCTCAGTGCTATGATGGGGTCTAAAACCAGACTGAAGCATTTCGTATACATTGTTTGGTGAAGAAGGCGCAGCAGCAGCGCCTCTTCAACCTCAGGAGGCTGAAGAAATGAGTCTTGTCACCAAAAACACTCAAACTTTTACAGATGCACAATCAAGAGCATCCTGTCGGGCTGTATCACCGCCTGGTACGGCAGCTGCTCCGCCCATAACCGGAAGGCTCTCCAGAGGGTAGTGAGGTCTGCACAACGCATCACCGGGTGCAAACTACCTGCCCTCCAGGACACCTACACCACCCGATGTCACATGAAGGCCAAAAAGATCATCAAGGACTACAACCACCCAAGCCACTGCCTGTTCACCCCGCTATCATCCAGAAGGCGAGGTCAGTACAGGTGCATCAAAGCGGGGACCGAGAGACTGAAAAACAGCTTCTATCTCAAGGCCATCAGACTGTTAAACAGCCATCACTAACATTGAGTGGCTGCTGCCAACATATTGACTCAACTCCAGCCACTTTAATAATGGAAAAATAGATTTAATCAATTTATCACTTGCCACTTTATATAATGTTTTCATAACCTACATTACTCATCCCATATGTATATACTGTACGCTATACCATCTACTGCATCTTGCCATCTTGATGTAATGTATCACTAGCCCCGTGTGGCTCAGTTTGCAACGCCAGGGTTGTGGGTTCGATTCCCACGGGGGACCAGTACGGGGAAAAAATGTATGAAATGTATGTATTCACTACTGTAAGTCGCTCTGGATAAGAGTGTCTGCTAAATTACTGTAATGTAAATGTAGCCACCGTAAACAATGCCACTTTATATAATGTTCTCATACCCTACATTACTCATCTCATATGTATATACTGTACTCTATACCATCTACTGCATCTTTCCTATGCCGTTCGGCCATCACTCATTTATATATTTTTATGTACATATTCGTATTCATTCCTCTACACGTGTGTGTATAAGGTAGTTGTTGTGGAATTGTTAGGTTATATTACTTGTTAGATATTACTGCATGGTCGGAACTAGAAGCACAAGCATTTCGCTACACTTGCATTAACATCTGCTAACCACTATGTGACAAATACATTTGATTTGATTTGAGTCAAACGGATTGGGAAGTAGGTCCCAAAGTACTTTTCCAAGCATTGGAGGTGAGCAGTCATCACTTGTGTGGGACTCTTACTGATGTTTTCTGTTAGAAATATGCACAGCCGAGGCAATGGAGCATGCTTCGCTTTTGAAATATTGTCTCCAATAATAATTCTTTCCTCTAAATCCACTGATTTGGTCACTCATCTGTGTAACCTTTTGTATTTCCCCTGCATGGTTGGCCAGCTGGAAGGAGAAAGCTGGGAGCAGCAGGCTTGCTCCTTTCAGCACACTCATTGTTAGAATGTGGGGAGGGTCACATGAGAGAGGACTGGAAACATTAAACACAGCCTTATGGTTACTAGAGAAGACACTTCATTGACTGCTGCATCAGTTCAGTTGCATCATGTAAAATGAGTAGTCACAGTGGAATAAAATGGATATTTTTAATTGGGGGGGGGGCATTATGTTGTCAATTTAGAATTCCAGAATGGAGAGAATCGAAATAAATATTAATATTCTATTAATCTCTTTATGTATGTCCCTCTGGCCATCTGGTCATGGCCAGCTGTTCTCTGGCTGTGGTAGTGAGGATGGCTATGGGCCTGGGTTAATGAGCAGGGTTACTGAGTGGAAAGGGGGGAAGCTCCCACATGGAACAAAAGCGACCAAGTCTACAGCTTACTAGGAAAGGAATCGAATGAGAGGTGATTTGACCATTGGGATCTGTCAGCAGATATCTATTGTTCAAGGTTAACAATTTGTTGTGTGCATATACAGTGAGGGGAAAAAAGTATTTGATCCCCTGCTGATTTTGTACGTTTGCCCACTGACAAAGAAATGATCAGTCTATAATTTTAATGGTAGGTTTATTTGAACAGTGAGAGACAGAATAACAACAACAAAAATCCAGAAAAACGCATGTCAAAAATGTTATAAATTGATTTGCATTTTAATGAGGGAAATCAGTATTTGACCCCTCTGCAAAACATGACTTAGTACTTGGTGGCAAAACCCTTGTTGGCAATCACAGAGGTTAGACGTTTCTTGCAGTTGGCCACCAGGTTTGCACACATCTCAGGAGGGATTTTGTCCTCTTTGCAGATCTTCTCCAAGTCATTAGGTTTCGAGGCTGACGTTTGGCAACTCGAACCTTCAGCTCCCTCCACAGATTTTCTATGGGATTAAGGTCTGGAGACTGGCTAGGCCACTCCAGGACCTTAATGTGCTTCTTCTTGAGCCACTCCTTTGTTGCCTTGGCCGTGTGTTTTGGGTCATTGTCATGCTGGAATACCCATCCACGACCCATTTTCAATGCCCTGGCTGAGGGAAGGAGGTTCTCACCCAAGATTTGATGGAACATGGTCCCGTCCATCGTCCCTTTGATGCTGCCTGTTCACCCCCGCTTCCATCCAGAAGGTGAGGTCAGTACAGGTGCATCAAAGCTGGGACAGAGAGATTTAAAAACAGCTTCTATCTCAAGGCCATCAAATTGTTAAACAGCCATCACTAGCACAGAGAGGCAGCTGCCTACCTACAGGCATGATATCATTGGCCACTTTAATAAATGGAACAGTAGTCATTTAATAAACGCCACTTTAAGAATGTTACATATCTCGCATTACTAATCCCATATGTGTATACTGTGTACTACACTGTCTATTCTATACTAATCTATTGCATCTTAGCCTCTCTGTCACTGCTCATCCATATATTATATATTCTTATCCCATTCCTTTACTAGATTATGTGTATTAGGTTTTGTTGTGGAATTTGTTACATATTAGGTTTTGTTGTGAAATTATTTACATTACCTGTTAGATACTGCGTGTGTGTTTGGACCATTTTAAGTCTTTAGTGATTTGGACACCGAGGAACTTGAAGCTGCTATCTGCTCCACTGCTGCCCCATCGATGTGAATGGGGACGTGCTCGCCCCCCCCCCCCCCCCCCCCCCCCCCCCCCCCCCCCCCCACCGTTTAATGTAGTCCACGATCAGCTCCTTGGTCTTGCTGATGTTGAGGAAGGGGTTGTTGCTCCGGCACCACACTGCCAGGTCACTGATCGTTGCCGGTGATCAGGCCTACCACCGTCGTGTCATCACCGAACATGATAATAGTGTTGGAGTTGTGTGTGTGGTCACACAGTCATGGGTGAACAGGGAGTACAGGAGGGGACTAAGCACAGACCCCTGTGGTCCCCTGTGTTAAGGGTGGAGGGGATTTTGCCTACCCTCACCACTGGGGGTCGGTCCGTCAGAAAATCCAGGAATCAGTTGCAGAGGGCCATGTTCAGACCCAGAGTCCTAAGCTGGGTGACAAGTTTGGAGGGGACAACATTTACATTTAAGTCATTTAGCAGACGCTCTTATCCAGAGCACCTTACAAATTGGTGCATTCACCTTATGATATCCAGTGGAACAACCACTTTACAATAGTGCATCTAAATCTTTTTAGGGGGGGGGGGTTAGAAGGATTACTTTATCCTATCCCAGGTATTCCTTAAAGAGGTGGTGTTTCAGGTGTCTCCGGAAGGTGGTGATTGACTCCGCTGTCCTGGCGTCGTGAGGGAGCTTGTTCCACCATAGGGGTGCCAGAGCAGCGAACAGTTTTGACTGGGCTGAGTGGGAACTGTGCTTCCTCAGAGGTAGGGGGGCCAGCAGGCCAGAGGTGGATGAGCGCAGTGCCCTCGTTTGGGTGTAGGGACTGATCAGAGCCTGAAGGTACGGAGGTGCCGTTCCCCTCACGGCTCCGTAGGCAAGCACCATCGTCTTGTAGCAGATGCGAGCTTCAACTGTAAGCCAGTGGAGAGAGCGGAGGAGCGGGGTGACGTGAGAGAACTTGGGAAGGTTGAACACCAGACGGGCTGCGGCGTTCTGGATGAGTTGTAGGGGTTTAATGGCACAGGCAGGGAGCCCAGCCAACAGCGAGTTGCAGTAATCCAGACGGGAGATGACAAGTGCCTGGATTAGGACCTGCGCCGCTTCCTGTGTGAGGCAGGGTCGTACTCTGCGAATGTTGTAGAGCATGAACCTACAGGATCGGGTCACCGCCTTGATGTTAGTGGAGAACGACAGGGTGTTGTCCAGGGTCACGCCAAGGTTCTTAGCACTCTGGGAGGAGGACACAATGGAGTTGTCAACCGTGATGCCGAGATCATGGAACGGGCAGTCCTTCCCCGGGAGGAAAAGCAGCTCCGTCTTGCCGAGGTTCAGCTTGAGGTGGTGATCCGTCATCCACACTGATATGTCTGCCAGACATGCAGAGATGCGATTCGCCACCTGGTTATCAGAAGGGGGAAAGGAGAAGATTAATTGAGTGTCGTCTGCATAGCAATGATAGGTGTTGAAAGCTGAGCTGTAGTCAATGAACAGCATTCTCACATAGGTATTCTTCTTATCCATGTGTGAAGGCAGTGTGGAGAGCATTTGAGATTGCGTCGTCTATGGATCTGTTAGGGCGGTATGGAAATTGGAGTGGGTCTACGGTGGCTGGGATGGTGGAGTTAATGTGTGCTATAACCAGCCTCTCAAAGCACTCCATGATTACAGAAGCCAGTGCTACAGGGCAGTAATCATTGTGGCATGAAGCCTTAGAGTTCTTAGGAACAGGAATGATTGTGGTCATCTTAAAACGTATGGGGATTACAGACTGGGTGGGACAAGGAGAGGTTGAAAATTACCATGAATATGCCTGCCAGCTGTTCTGTGCATGCTCTAAGGGCCTGCGGCCTTGCGGGTGTTGACCTGATTAAAGACCCTTCTCATGTCGGCCGCTGAGAATGAGATCACCCGGTTCTCTGGGTCGGTGACAGCCCTCACACCCGGCTCTATGTTGTTGTCAAAGCATGCATAAAATGCATTGAATTCGTCTGGTAGAGAGGCATTGTTGGGCAGATCATGGTTGTGTCTTCCTTTGTAACCCATAATGGACTGCAGCCCCTGCCACATGCAGCGGCGTTGGAGTCTGTGTAAGATTCCACCTTTTTTCTATATTGTCCTTTTGCTCGTTTGTTGACTCTGCTGAGGTCATAGCTTGCCTTCTCGTATGTTGACTCTGCTGAGGGCATAGCTTGCCTTCTTGTACTTATTCCTGTTTTGAGCCGTAGCATCAGGGTTGTCTACGATAGCTCTATGTGCGGTAGGCTCGCTCTTTAGTTTAGCGCCAACCTCAGTGTTAATCCAGGGCTTTTGATTGTTGAAGCAGCGAACCCTCACCATGGGTACAACGTTGCTAATGCATTTTCTAATGAAGCCAGTGATGGTGGTGGTTAGCTCGACAATGTAGCATAACCTCTGATTCTGGTGACCATTTCTCAACGGAGCTATCATGACACAAGGTGAGACCCAGATGCAGACCCAGGAGGCAGATGGTTGGAGTCCTACAATGTTTATTAATCCAATGGTCGTGGACAGGCAAAAGGTCAAAACCAGACCAGAGTCCAGGAGGTACAGAGTGGCAGACAGGCTCGTGGTCAAGGCAGGCAGAATGGTGAGGCAGGCGGGTACAGAGTCCAGAAACAGGCAAGGGTCAAAACCAGGAGGACTAGAAAAAGGAGAATAGCAAAAAGCAGGAGAACGGGAAAAATGTTGGTTGACTTGGAAAAACATACAAGACGAACTGGCAAAGAGAGACAGGAAACACAAGGATAAATACACTGGGGAAAATCAGCGACACCTGGAGGGGGTGGAGACAATCACAAGGACAGGTGAAACAGATCAGGGAGTGACGGGAGAGAATCGCGGCTACTTCCTGTTTCAGCTACTGCTTGTAAACAGAAAGCAAGAGTACGGAGTCATGATCTGATTTACCCAATGGCGGACAAGGGAGGGCCTTGTACTGTATGCTTGCTTGTGGGTATAATAGCAGTGGTCTGCCTCGCCCCTAGTGGCGTTGCAGACATGTTGATGGAAGTTGGGCATCACGTGTCTTAGTGACGTCAAATTTAAATTGCCGGCAACCAGAAAGTCAGCCTCTGGGTGTAGGGTTTCCTGCTTGTTTATAGCCTTGTGCAGTTCGTTAAGTGCCAGTTTGTTAATTTTATTGTCCTGAGGTGGAATGTATACAGCAGTCACGATACCAGCTGAAAACTCCCTCGTGAGGTAGAAGGGTTGGCATTTGACCATCAGGTATTCCAAGACGGGTGAACAGTGGGTCGACACACCACGCTGGAATTAGCACATCAGTTGGAGTTGATGAAGAGGCAAACCCCTCCCTCCCTCGATTTCCCCAACTCCACTGTCCTGACTGCCCGGTGAATGGAGAATCCATCGAGTTGGATAGCCGCGGTGTGTATCTTGTCCTAGAGCCCTGTTTTGGAAAAGCAATGAATATTGCAGGTCTGAGTCCCTTTGGTAGCAAATCCGCGATCGGAGGTCATCCATCTTATTATCAAGTGACTGTACATTAGCCAGTAGAATGGAGGGAAGACGTGGCCGGTTTTCCCTTCTCCTTAATCTCACTGGATGCCCCCATCTCTTGCCTCTGTAGTACCAGTGTTTCCTCTTGGGTAGCCCGAAAATTGTGTTGGAATTACAGAGAGCCCAGGGCAGATGAGTCGAAGTAGCCTATGTGACATCGATATAATTTGTTAATAATAATTTATTGATAGTGCTTTTCTACCAACGGAGGTACTCAAAGCACTTTACATCCACCACCAATGTGATACAGTGCCTTGCAAAAGTATTCACCCCCTTGGCATTTTTCCTATTTTGTTGCATTACAACCTGTAATTGAAATTGATTTTTATTTGGATGTCATGTAATGGCCATACACAAAATAGTCCAAATTGGTGAAATGAAATGTAAAAAAAAATAAAAAACGGAAAAGTGATGTATATATTCACCCCTTTGCTATGAAGCCCCTAAATAAGATCTGGTGCAGCCAATTACCTTCAGAAGTCACATAATTAGTTAACTAAAGTCCACCTGTGTGCAATCTAAGTGTCACATGATCTGTCACATGATCTCAGTGTGTATATATATATATATATATATATATATATATATATATATATATATATATATATATATATATATATATATATATATATATACACACCTGTTCTGAAGGCCCCAGAGTCTGCAACACCACTAAGCAAGGGGCACCACCAAGCAAGTGGCACCATGAAGACCAAGGAGCTCTCCAAACAGGTAAAGGACAAAGTTGTGGAGAAGTACAGATCAGGGTTGGGTTATAAAAAAATATTCAAAACTTTGAACATCCCACGGAGCACCATTAAATCCATTTTTCTTTAAATGGAAGGAATATGGCACCACAACAAACCTGCCAAGAGAGGGCTGCCCACCAAAACTCACAGACCAGGCAAAGAGGGCATTAATCAGAGAGGCATAAGAGACCAAAGATAAACCTGAAGGCGCTGCAAAGCTCCACAGCGGAGATTGGAGTATCTGTCCATAGGACCACTTGAAGCCGCACACTCCACAGAGCTGGGCTTTACGGAAGAGTGGCCAGAAAAAAAGCCATTGCTTAAAGAAAAAATAAGCAAACACGTTTGGTGTTCGCCAAAAGGCATGTGGGAGACTCCCAAAACATATGGAAGAAGGTTCTCTGGTTAGATGAGACAAAAATTTTGCTTTTTGGCCATCAAGGAAAACGCTATGTCTGGTGCAAACCCAACACTTCTCATCACCCCGAGAAGACCATCCCCACAGTGAAGCATGGTGGTGGCAGCATCATGCTGTGGGTATGTTTTTCCATCGGCAGGGACTGGGAAACTGGTCAGAATTGAAGGAATGATGGATGGCGCTAAAAACAGGGAAATTCTTGAGGGAAACCTGTTTCAGTCTTAGAGATTTGAGACTGGGACAGAGGTTCACCTTCCAGCAGGACAATGACTCTAAGCATACTGCTAAAGCAACACTCGAGTGGTTTAAGGGGAAACATTTAAATGTCTTGGAATGACCAAGTCAAAGCCCAGACCTCAATCCAATTGAGAATCTGTGGTATGACTTAAAGATTGCTGTACACCAGATGAACCCATCCAACTTGAATGAGCTAGAGCAGTTTTGCCTTGAAGAATGGGCAAAAATCCCAGTGGCTAGATGTGCCAAGCTTATAGAGACATACTTGAAGGCATCAAATTGCTGCTTACTGAAACTACGAAAGTCATCCAATTCATAATACATTTGAAGCAATAACCTGCCCGCTTGTGGTCAACTATTTCAGCACCGTTTCGCGCTGCTTTGAGACAAGCGTGTGGACTCGTCTTTTCAGTAAATCTTAGTTTGGATATTGGTCAGGCTACAATTAGGCTGTGGAAATGTTAGCTATGTTGAGGTGAGTGCTGCTCATGATTGTCTTGTCTAGTTGGCTCATTTATTAGCACTGATCACAACATTTTGCCAGCATGTTACTGTACAATGCCTTCGGAAACTATTCAGACCCATTGACTTTTTCCACATTTTGTTATGTTACAGCCGTATTCTAAAATGGATTACATAAATACAAATCCTCAGCAATCTACACACAATACCCAATAATGACAAAGTGAAAACAGGTTTTTAGATTTTTTTGCAAATGTATTAAAAATTAAAAATAAAATACCTTATTTACATAAGTATTCAGACGCTTTGCTATGAGACTCGAAATTGAGCTCAGGTGCATCCTGTTTCCATTGATCATTCTTGAGATGTTTCTACAACTTGATTGGAGTCCACTTGTGGTAAATTCAATTGATTGGACATGATTTGGAAAGGCACACACCTGTCTATACAAGGTCTCACAGTTGACAGTGCATGTCAGAGCAAAAACCAAGCCATGAGGTTGAAGGAATTGTCCGTAGAGCGCCGAGACAGGATTGTGTTGAGGCACAAACCTGGGGAAGGGTACCAAAAAATGTCTGCAGATTTGAAGATCCCCAAGAACACAGTGGCCTCCATCATTCTTAAATGGAAGAAGTTTGGAACCACCAACACTTCCTAGAGCTGACTGCACTGCCAAACTGAGCAATCGGGAGAAGGGTGTTGGTCAGGGAGGTGACCAAGAATCTGATGGTGACTCTGACAGAGCTCTAGAGTTCCTCTGTGGAGATGGGAGAACCTTCCAGAAGGACAACCATCTCTGCAGCACTCCACCAAACATTATGGTAGAGTGGCCAGACAGAAGCCACTCCTCAGTAAAAGAAACATGACAACCCGCTTGGTATTTGCCAAAAGGCACCTAAAGACTCTCAGATCATGAGAAACAAGATTCTCTGGTCTGATGAAAGCAAGATTGAACTCTTTGGCCTGAATGCCAAGCATCACGTCTGGAGGAAACCTGGCACCATCCCTACGGTGAAGCATGGTGGTGGCAGCATCATGCTATGGGGATGATTTTCAGTGGCAGGGACTGGGAAACTAGTCAGGATCGAGGCAAATCAGAACAAAGTACAGAGAGGTTCTTGATGATAACCTGATCCAGAGCACTTAGGACCTCAGACTGGGGCGTAGGTTCACCTTCCAACAGGACAACGACCCTAAGCACACAGCCCAGACAATGCAAAAGTGGCTTCGGGACATGTCGCTGAATGCCCTTGAGTGGCCCAGCCAGAGCCCAGACTTGAACCCAATCGAACATCTTTGGAGAGACCTGAAAATAGCTGTGCAGCAACTCTCCCCATCCAACCTGACAGAGCTTGAGAGGATCTGCAGAGAAGTGTGGGAGAAACTCCCCAAATACAGGTGTGCCAAATTGTAGCGTCATACCCAAGAGGACTCGATGCTGTAATCGCTGCCGAAGGTGATTCAACAAAGTACTGAGTAAAGGGTCTGAATACTCATGTAAATTTGATATTTCCGTTTTTTATAAAAATTTCTAAAAACCTGTTTTTGTCGTTATGGGGTATTGTGTGTAGATTAATGGGGAATAAAAAAAAATTGAATCAATTTTAGAATAAGGCTGTAATGAAACAAAATGTGGAAATAGTCAAGGGGTCTCAATACTTTTTGAAGTCACTGTATGTAGCTTAACAAGTGGATTATTTTGCTCTTCACTCGCAGTCGCTTAGTAGCCTAGACCTACTCCCGACCAAAATACTTGTCTTAATCAATCAAGGTGATTTTGTTTCATTGAATCTCCATCTGTATATTTGGTACATTTTCTGGCTGGGCAAGTAAGTGGAGGTGGTATAGCTCATCTATTCGTTTTCTCATTTATCACTGATCAGAAACATTTAGCATGCAATAATGTAGCCTAAACTCCAAAAGCCTGCGGAGGTTGTGAAATATAAACACGAGACTGCTTTTGAAAATATAGATTGCTATTATTTTCTATCTGTATCATGATGAAGATACTTGCAATGTATGACCCACGCCTGCTCCCTAACAAAGCGTAGTGAGGGTAGGAAAGAGATTAAACGTGAAAAAAAAGACATGGGCTTGCCTTGGGCTCTGTTTCAAAATATCACTTTTTTTTTATATGACAGCGGTTCCACGTATTGCCATGACGCAAGTTGTGTGGGAAAAATGTTATTTGTATTTTATTCTGTTATATTTCATTATATTCTTAGCCTACTATGGTAATGTACCTTAAAGTTGGTTGCCAACCGCCATATAAAGTCCGAAGAAGAAGAAGACTGAAGGAGGAGCGATTACTAGAAACTAACTCGGTGTATCCTTTTATCTGTGGATTCATTGTCGGAGTAGAGGACCTTGTGCATTTCAGGTAAAATAACAACCCAATGTTTATATCCCAAGACAAATTAGCTAGCAACACAAGCTAGCTAACGAAATTGCCATGAACGTTTCATGCGTTTCGACCTGTCTCCATATTAATATAGTTGGTTCAGAGTTTGGTGTGATAGTTCAACCTGCGTATCCTGATCGCGTTTGGTGTGAATGGCAAAATCAACATGCGCGCGATGGCGCACGTGCGTGCCCGGTCTAGTCAGCATGTAAGTATGTCTTGTCTGTTTAATGAACAAAATAACTATTGATTTAATTTGCATGGCACAGCCATGTAGCCTATAGGCTGCACAGACCAGTAACATAATTAAACAAAAAATATGCCATTCTATTCTTTTGAAAAAAAAATGTATTGCCCAAAACAAATTAATAATTTATTTCTTTGTGATGGTATATTTTCATTGCCCACGTTTACTCTCACTCCTAAACTTGCCGGCATGTGCACCGGAGATATAAAAGGCTTATCCCGGCAAGAATGTGTTTACAGGCAACATACTATACAGTCTGTCTGTGAATGGTATAAGTGACCCAACTGGCTGGGTCAGAATAACCCAATATGTGTTGTGGCCACTATTTACCAAGCACTGGGTTGTTTTTTAACCCAGCATTTTTAAGAGTGCACACCCAGAAACCAACTCACATTTGAATTCAGTCATGCCCGCTAGCATTTCTTAATGAACCAAATCTAAAACAAGGCCATATCAGGAAGTGCAGTGCCCCTTTAATGAGAGATATGTCTCTCTCTGCCAGACAGAGACACACTATGTATCACACATTCCCTTTGACACACACAAACAGGGGGATAATTAAAGCATCCAAGCGTCTACAGTGATTTCAAATGCACTCAGTTACTTAAATTGTTTAATCAATTGTGTTTTGTAGATGAGTGCTGTTGTCTGGCAGATTATTATCTTGCAATTCTATGGGGGCCTGCTGTTCTCTGTTCAGTGTGACTGTATTGAGTTTGATTGGCCCAGATCTGCCCTCAGAGCAGAAACCCATTTTTTTTTCACAGCAGGTCATGCCAGCCTGACTATGTAAGATTAGAACAGCCAATCAATGTGGTCGGGTGTTGTGACGTGTGGCAGATTCCATCCATGCCATGCCCCAGTCCAGTGACAGATGTGCCCTTATGTGTCCATTATGGGGACAGCAGCCCATCAGCCATGCAGGCCACACTCTGGGAGTGTGGGTGTATGCGTGTGCATGTTCGACTGTGCGCATATGTGTGTGTGTGTGTGTGCATGTGTCTGCATTCTGCAACATTCTAGTTCTTTCCCACTGTGACCTTCATTATGTGGGAGGCAGAGGGAGAGATAAAGATTAGGGGAGAGACGGCCAGGCTCAGATGAGAGAGTGGGAATATGCAGCCAGGGTGTGTGTGTTTAATGCAGTAAGTGATGTGTGTTTAATTATGGTGTGTATGTGCATGTGTGTGTGTCTCTTAGAGACTGGGTAATGGCTTTGGGCCAGGCTAGGTTCTGAGCCCAGGGGCTGGGATGAGACTGAGGGAGGAAGGAAGATATTCTTACTGAATCAGCCTAACTACTAATTATAAGTAACCACTTGGAGACTATTCAGAGACTTTCTCATTAACTATACTAGCGTAAGGTGACCAGATTTCTGAAATGAAAACCGGGGACAATTCCGGTTTCATGTATTTAGTCTAACAGGCACACAGTGATAGAGAAAACAACTATATTACAGAAACACTGCAGACAAGACAGAACTATCCGATCCGAACAGCCATTCAGTTGTCCTGGTTGTCTGGGTAGAATAAGAGCAGAAGAGAACATGAGCAAAATTGAAAAAAACTAGACAATAGTCTATGTGAAATACTTAACAACATAATAAAGAAATAAGATGAGATTGGTAACTACATAATATACTTATACCAACCTAATCTGTATATTTCTCAGAAGACTGTATCTTCTTCAGGATTGCTCTGTCTTTGGCCAGCTTCTCCATGAACTCCTGGCAGGGGAGGTTGAAGTTTGTCTTCACAATAAGCATGGCCTTGATGGTAGGAACAGTGAACCTATTTCTTGCTGCTGTCCATAGATCATTAATTTGGGAGAACACTCTCTCAACTGGTTCATTACTTCCAGGTAAGCACATGACAACAGACGCTAATCTAGCCAGGTTAGCGTGTGGGATGTCATTCTCTTTGAAGTGGGTAACCACCGTGCTCCATCTCTGACTAAGCGGTGTCTCAGATGTTTTCCATTCTTCAAGCGATCCCCCCTTTAGGAACTCTTGCAGGCCAGTAACCTTGTCAAACATTGCATCCTCATTGATGGTCACATTGGGGCATTTTTCCTGCAGTGTGGCTGCTGTCTTCTGGATCTCTTCACTCTGAGGTTGCCTTTTTAAAAGGAGACAATCTAAATATTTTAGATTATGTGTGCTTTCCCCATGCTTGCAAGTAGTTCACAGCCGTAGTGAAGAATGATTGGGATGTTTTGAGAAAGCTCTCTTTAGACATTGCTCCATTTTCCTCTAGCTCTCTCAGAAGTTCTCTGACCAAAACTAGAATGAAGTTGTCTTCACGTTTCTCAGAATAGCAGCTGACTCCACAGCACAGTGGTCCTGGCCTTCGAGCATCTTGATCGTGTCACTGAATATGGTCAGGTTTCCATGGACAAAGGCCAGCCAAAGTTCAGTCAGTGGATCTTCAAACATTGTTCGCAGGACAACAGGGCATTTGTCTTCAGAAAGAAAAAAGGATTTCAATGGCACATACCTTTTCAGCACTCTTTCTAGAGCAGGGAGCATGGACAGCCAGCGAACATTGCTGTGTCCTAAAATGTTATGGTACTCCTGGCCAAATAACTCACAAAAGCTCTTCAGTCTTTCTACTCTGACGGTGAAAATATGAAAATATCTTTGAGCAGGTATTCAACATCAAGGGGAATCATATCCAAAGCTGTTCTGGCCGTGTTATGGATGAAGTGGGCAGGACAACCTAAGCCAATCACCTACCGCTGCAGAGCGTTTTTAACTTTGGTATGGACATTGACCAGCCTATTCAGTCCTCCAAAGTTGGTATTTGTGTTGTCGGCAGAGAATGCCATGACTTTTCCAGGTTACATTTTTGGATGACCACCAGGAACTCAGCTGCAATTTCCTCTGCTGTTTCTCCTTTCAATTCAACAAAATCAAGCAGTTTTGTTTCCACAGATGTGCTGCCATCATATATCTTACGATATCTGACTACTATTAGCAGCAGCTTTACATGTCCATGATTGGATGCATCAATGGACAGGGACACATTCAACCTGGTCTAGGTCCTGTGTTACCAAAGTAGTTGTCCATGGTGCTAACACGTTACTCACTATGGCGTCACATTTTGTCCTAGCACATACACATTTTGGCTCATAAAGCTTCCGTGTCATATGTGCTGTGCAGTCCATAGATCTGTAACTATGATTGTGTCGCATAGTGGGGTATGCAAAGACACCCTCCTGCACAGCTAAATCATATTCTTCTTGGGAAGGCTCTACCTTCTTGAAGAATGTGTTGACAGAGGGCATACCAACACGGCCAATCTTAGAGACTTTATGCTTTTTCGTCTGTTGATGTTCTACCACTGCCGTTCTTCCGCCGCTGCCAATTGAAAAAGAGGAATTAGAAAGGGTGCAGTGAACCATTCAATCGTCTTGACCGGAGCGTATAAATGGAAATCCTCCCATGATGTCATTAAAATGGCATTTCTGTTTCTTGTAAAGAGCCATTGTACCTCCTCTGTCTGCTCTTCACTCTCCTTGTGTCACTCTTCTTACTCTTAACTTTTTCTTCTCCAATCTCTCTCCTCTTTTCTTCACTCGTCTTCCTTCCCTTCTCTTCACCTTTCCACCTCTCTTCTACACTCTCCTCGCTTCACTCTTTTACTCCCTTCATTTTTCCTTCTCACTCTCTTCTCCTTCCTCTCCAATCTTTAATAATAAATAGTACACTATTAGATAAAATACAGATTCCCATTGCTTGCCTCATTTCTGTATTTTATCTCAAACATTGTTTGGAATAATAAATTGGCAGGCTCTGTAATCATATCTTTACTTTTCCTTCTATCTCCTTCACTCTTCTTCCTAACCAGTCTTCCTCCTCTCCACTCTCTAACAGAAAACATTATGCTAATGTTATCCATGAAAATTCTAAATATATTTTCACACTACTTATTATAATGCCAAACCATTAAAATTGTAATCTACAAATAAATATTCTCATAATTAATTGTGCGTTCATTTAATATAATCATATTTTCAAAAAAGCCCGTCCACTGCATGTTTACATGTTTAAGTTTTTTAACCTAGCTACCATGACAGTAGCTAGCTAACCTAGCTAGCTAACTTAGTCTACATAGTTAACATTAGCTAGCATAACCTATTTGAAACCTTATAGGACAGATCATCTATCTATATAATAAATTGTGATATTATAACAACACTAGCTAGTATCTCAAACGATTGTAACTTACCTTTCTTGAAAAGACGTTTGTGGTGATGTTATGGATTCACTTGACACTTGCTAGCTTCTGGCTGTGTTTTCCCACAGCAGTATACTCTAAAAGTAGCACGAGCAAGTAGTTAGAAGAAGAAGAAGAGTGAATGAAGCTGCTATAGCAAGCAGCCCCCTCTGTTGGCCAAAACAAGCACAATGCGATTGAGATGTCAACCGGTAGGATCTGCTGCCCAGTCTTTCTTGTCACGTAAAATATTATTTCACTTTGAGGTCTGTTTTTAACTCCAGCCGGGGACAGGCCACCAAATACGGGGACTGTCCCCGGAAAATGGGGACGTCTGGTCACCCTATACTAACGGCAGATATCTGCCAGGCCTCTCACAGATTAGGAATTTTAATTACGTGTTTCATTCACTGAATTTTAACAACATAACTGCAGCTCTTTTATCAACTGTGTGTGTGTGTGTGTGTGTGTGTGGGTGGGTGTGTTTCAGAGATACAGTGAGGATCTAAGCTGAGATCCACACTGTATGACAACAGAAATATATGAAATGATTTCTGTCTGCAAACAGGAAGGATGAGCTTACATATGTCAGATCTTAACATGACCCATTTCGTCGCAGGAGGAAAATAATCCTGCAGTAGGAGGATTTTACTTTAAAATGTATAATTACCGCCAGTGGGCAGCTAGACGCTGTGCTTGTAGGCCATACAATGCAGTACCTTACCTAGGGGGTTATGGTTTGGGGAAGGCTCTGCAATCCAGCAGACCTCATACCATCAAGTATCATCAATTATTGTCACGGCTTGCTAGCGCATTGTGAACTGCCATAGCGCAGTGGTCTGAGCAGCATGCTTTGACTCCGAGCATCACGAGTTTGCACCCAGTGTGTTGGTGTAGCTGCTGCCTACCTGCCTCCAAAGGCACCTACCTTAGTAGGTAGCACTTTTTCAGTAGTTAGTGCCATTTGGTGTGACGGGATTGGAAGGCAGCATCATGTGATAACGCATTCACATTCCACCGAACGCCAGATGTTTGTAGTCACATTGTAGCTACTGTAGCAGCGTGAGCAACTAGTGCAACAATTATCCCAAAATTGAAATATCTGACACGAATACACACACACACAAACAAGTAATAGAATCGATCTCCTCAGTACCTGTTAATGAAGGAATTTGACACTGGCCAGAATAATTATCCTACAGTATAGGGTCCTCTTCTTGCATATTGCTTAGTCTGCTGCTCCATCGTTGTGGACATGACAGGTAAACTTGCATGCATGATATCATGCAGGCTACGATTTTTTGACATACTATAGCTAAATAAACTATTTTTCTGACTGTTTAAGAATGATTGATAGCCAGAATAGTAGTGTTTCACTGTGAAGCAAATATTGTACTAGAGCTGCTGTTTTTTGCGTTGTGATTAATTCATACATATATCACACCTGTGCATATTTTTAAATGACACTGATGTTGTACATAGTTTTATATTATTTAATAACTATCTAACTAAGCCTAGGCTACTTCATCCTATTGTAAGCTAAATGCATTGGATACAAAACAAATACTGGCATGTGATAAAGGATAACATGTCCAATGTAATTATATACTGTAAATGCATATCAAACAGGAATATATATTCAATTAAATGAATACAGCATTGTAATATTATTGATGCTTTTCTCTCTCCTTACACAGATGAGCTGCGTCACCTGATGCCCTAGCCTCAAAACCAGAAACATGTGTAGACATCAACACTTGTACTTGTTTTTTTTTTAAATACACCGTTTGGTTTTCCTGTATCTGTGCATGAGTCCTTAAAACATAGTCCATTGTACAAAAGAAGTTATTCCCAAGTGTGGAACATCTCAAGGAAATTAACTTCCAACGTTCGTAAGCTTGTTCAGTACATGATGGCAAATTTTCATGACAGCCACTGTTTTTTTAATACACATAACAGGAGTTTACAGGTTTTTGTTCCAGCCCTTCTCTAACACCTAATTCAACTAATTGTGGTCTAAATTAAAGACTTGCACACAGTGCAATCCCCTAGGACAGAAATTACGTCTGTATTTTAGAATGAGCTTCATAAATTACAATGTATTGTTCCAAGATGGCGTAGCAGTCAGACGTCTTTGTCCTCGTCCTGTGTCCCGTGTATATATTTCTTAGATATTTTTTCTTCGCATATCTTTTTTATATTTTTCTAATCCTCAAACTTCAAAATACTCTACTGTTACCTGCCTCACCGAATGTAGTATGGATCTACTATTTTCTAAAGTATTTTTTTTTACTTTCAAACCGGAATTCCCCAACAGATGCTAGCCAGCTAACTAGCTACTAGCTAGTAGTCAGCTAACCACTGCTAGCGGTCATCAGCTAACCTCTAGCTCAGAAATCTCTCGCCAGTTTGCACAACGCGATTCAAACCAGAGCATACCAGACTTATTTTCTCTCCATATCCCCGGATTCCTACCGCAAGCTCTGAACCTTTTCACCCGGATCATCGCAGCTAGCTAGCTGCAATCCGAGTGGCTACTCCTGGCTACTCCTGTCTCTGTCCCGAAGCAAGCCCCAATTAGCCTGGAGCTAGGCCCATCTCCCGGCTAGCTGAAAAGGTCCATCAGCCACTCCTTGGGCTACATTACCTATTTTGCCAATTGGCCTGGACCCCTTTTACTACACGAAGCCCTGCTAATCCGTCACGACTAGACTACCGACGTAATCTGCCCGAGGTTTCTTTTTCCAACGGGCCCCTCCGTCACGACGTCCCCCTGAATGCCCATCTGCTAGCCTGCTAGCCGCGGCCCGCTAGCTGCCTAGAGCATATCGGACTGTTAGCTGAATAGGTCCATCGACCAATTTCTTGGGCCACTATACCTATTTTGCCAATTGGACTGGGCCCCTTTACTAATCCATCACGGCTAGTCTGCCGAAGGAACCGCACGAGGAGGCTCTGCACGAGGAGGCTACAACGGACTTTTTCCGTCGCGACGTCCTTCTAAGGCCCTTCTGCTAGCTTGCTAGCTCCGGCCTGCTAGCTGTCTGAATCGCCGTGTCTCCAGCCAGCTTAACTCCTCACTCCAGCCAGCTTAACCCTATGATCACTCAGCTACGCATGCCTCTCCCTAATGTCAATATGCCTTGTCCATTGCTGTTCTGGTTAGTGATTATTGTCTTATTTCACTGTAGAGCCTCTAGCCCTGCTCAATATGCCTTAGATAACCCTTCAGTTCTACCTCCCAGACATGCGGTGATATCACCTAGTTTAAATTGTTTCTAGAGACAATATCTCTCTCATCGTCACTCTATGCCTAGGCTTAGCTCCACTGTATTCACATCCTACCATACCTTTGTCTGTACATTATGCCTTGAATATATTCTATCACTCCCAGAAACCTGCTCCTTTTACTCTCTGTTCTGAACGTAGTAGACGACCAGTTCTTATAGCCTTTAGCCGTACCCTTATCATACTCCTCCTCTGTTCCTCAGGTGATGTAGAGGTTAATCCAGGCCCTGCAGTGCCTAGCTCCACTCCCATTCCACAAGCGCTCTCATTTGTTGACTTATGTAACCGTAAAAGCCTTGGTTTCATGCATATTAACATTAGAAGCCTCAACCCCAAGTTTGTTTTATTCACTGCTTTAGCACACACTGCCAACCATGATGTCGTAGCCGTGTCTGAATCCTGGCTTAGGAAGACCACCAAAGACCCTGAAATTTCCATCCCTAACTATAACATTTTCCGACAAGATAGAACTGCCAAAGGGGGCAGAGTGGCAATCTACTGCAGAGATAGCCTGCAGAGTTCTGTCTTACTATCCAGGTCTGTACCCAAACAATTCGAGCTTCTACTTCTAAAAATCCACCTTTCTAGAAACAAGTCTCTCACCGTTGCCGCTTGCTATAGACCACCCTCTGCCCCCCAGCTGTGCCCTGGACACTATGTGAATTGATTGCCCCCCATCTATCTTCAGAGCTCGTGCTGCTAGGTGACCTAAACTGAAACATGCTTAACACCCCGGCCATCCTACAATCTAAGCTTGATGCCCTCAATCTCACACAAATTATCAATGAACCTACCAGGTACAACCCCAAATCCGTAAACACAGGCACCCTCATAGATATCATCCTAACCAACTTGCCCTTCAAATACACCTCTGCTGTCTTCAACCAAGATCTCAGCGATCACTGCCTCATTGCCTGCATCCGTAATGGGTCTGAAATCCCAAATCCAGATAGCTGATGTTCTGAAAGAGCTGCAAAATCTGGACCCCTACAAATCAGCCGGGCTAGACAATCTTGACCCTCTTTCTAAAATGATCTGCCGAAATTGTTTGCAACCCCTATTACTAGCCTGTTCAATCTCTCTTTTGTATCGTCTGAGATCCCCAAAGATTGGAAAGCTGCCGCGGTCATCCCCCTCTTCAAAGGGGGAGACACTAGACCCAAACTGCTAGAGACCTATATCTATCCTACCCTGCCTTTCCAAGGTCGTCGAAAGCCAAGTTAACAAACCGATGACTGACCATTTCGAATCCCACCATACCTTCTCCGCTATGCAATCTGGTTTCCGAGCTGGTCATGGGTGCACCTCAGCCACGCTCAAGGTCCTAAACGATATCATAACCGCCATCGAAAAGAGACAATACTGTGCAGCCGTATTCATCGACCTGGCCAAGACTTTCAACTCATATTTTATTGGCAGACTCAACAGCCTTGGTTTCTCAAATGACTGCCTCACCTGCTTCACCAACTACTTCTCTGATGGAGTTCAGTGTGTCAAATTGGAGGGCCTGTTGTCTGGACCTCTGGCAGTCTCTATGGGGGTGCCACAGGGTTCAATTCTCGGGCCGACTCTCTTCTCTGTATACATCAATGATGTCACTCTTGCTGCTGGTGATTCTCTTATCCACCTCTACGCAGACAACACCAGTCTGTATACTTCTGGCCCTTCTTTGGACACTGTGCTAACTAACCTCCAGACGAGCTTCAATGCCATACAACTCTCCTTCCGAGGCCTCCAACTGCTCTTAAATGCTAGTAAAACTAAATGCATGCTCTTCAACCGATTGCTGCCCGCATATGCCCGCCCGTCCAGAATCAATACTCTGGATGGTTCTGACTTAGAATATGTGGACAACTACAAATACCTAGGTGTCTGTTTAGACTGTAAACTCTCCTTCCAGACCCACATTAAGCATCTCCAATCCAAAATTAAATCTAGAACCGGCTTCCTATTAAGCAACAAAGCATCCTTCACTCATGCTGCCAAACATACCCTCGTAAAACTGACTAACCTACCGATCCTCGACTTCGGCGATGTAATTTACAAAATAGCCTCCAACACGCTACTCAACAAATTGGATGCAGTCTATCACAGTGCCATCCATTTTGTCACCAGAGCCCCATATAATACCCACCACTGCGACCTGTACGCTCTCATTGGCTGGCCCTCGCTTCATACTCGTCGCCAAACCCGCTGGCTCCAGGTCATCTACAAGTCTTTGCTAGGTAAAGCCCCGCCTTATCTCAGTTCACTGGTCACCATAGCAGCACCCAGCCGCAGCACGCGCTCCAGCAGGTATATTTCACTGGTCACCCCCAAAGCCAATTCCTCGTTTGGCCGCCTTTCCTTCCAGTTCTCTGCTGCCAATGACTGGAACGAACTGCAAAAATCACCGAAGCTGGAGACTCATATCTCCCTCACTAGTTTCAAGCACCAGCTGTCAGAGCAGCTCACAGATCACTGCACCTGTACATAGCCCATCTGTAAATTGCCCATCCAACGACCTCATCCCCATACTGTATTTATTTATTTTGCTCCTTTGCACCCTAGTATCTCTACTTGCACATTCATCTCCTGCACAGCTATCACTCCAGTGTTTAATTGCTAAATTGTAATTACCTCGCCACTATGGCCTATTTATTGCCTTACCTCCCTTATCTTACCTCATTTGCACACACTGTATATATACTTTTTCTCTACTGTGTTATTGACTGTATATTTGTTTATTCCATGTGTAACTCTGTATTTGTTCTATTTGTCGAACTGCTATGCTTTATCTTGGCCAGGTCGCAGTTGTAAATGAGAACTTGTTCTCAACTAGCCTACCTGGTTAAATAAAGGTGAAATAAAATTTAAAAAAAAAATGGTCCTGACAAATAAATCGGCATGATAAACAGTGACATAGGTGAGACTATTTCTGTCTATCATTGTGAGGTTGCATACTCCTGAATAATATCCTGGGATATGGTGATTATCCTGGTGGCTGGGAAGTTCTTCACATCTGCATGGTGTCAGGGTGGGATGTCCTGCGACCCGGAACAAGCAGAGACAATGGGGGAGAAATTAACCTCAGTGCTCTAATTTCAGTGCTGGTTCAAGTTACTGAAGCCACAATTACCTGTATTAATGTGCAATCGTTTTGCATATTTTTTTACATATTTTGCATATTTTTTTACTTGGTCAAGTTGTTTACAGTGAGAGAAGAATAGCGTAGCCTCTAATTTTAATTAGTTACACCAACCCCAATGGTGCAACACAATAAGGGAATGGAAAGTGGCAAGAGAATGTTAGCTAACGTTAGCTGCATGCAGCTAGTTAGCAAAACAAACTCATCAACATAATGCACAAATAATTTGGCTGGCTAACAAGCCAAGATTGAACAGAACACAGCTCTCTGCATTTCCTACGTTTTTCATCAGATGTTAAAGTGTATAACCTCCAAACGAGTCGGGCAGGACTGTTTTCTCCTGCCAAGCCAGTACAATGGAGTGAACCGCCATCAGGTGCCCACTGTAGTCCCTGAAAAGAAAGGAGATAAGACTATTTGCTGTGTGTCTTTAGCTGGCTACAAGTTCACCAATTCATGATTTTAAAAACAGTCCGGGTCACATTGCTGAATCTACGATTAGGTTTAGTTGTTCATCTCTGAAGAGCCGATAAACAGGATGAGATCGCCTGCTAGCTAGCTATAGCATCCGACGTGGGCTAATAAACAACAGTTACTCAACATTTGAATTCACAATTCATATGAAAGTAATTTATTGGAAATGTTAACATAATTTGGTGAATAAATAAACGTTATACTTACATTTCGCAAAGTTATTCCTTATTCTCCTGGAAAATGCTATCCCAAGCGGAGACTTCTGTCCGCCGTTAATTTTTAATTTTTTTGTCTCGTTAAATTATCAATAGGCTCTAAATTTATCCGCACAGCTGATCTCAATTGCAATCATACTTTGGCACCTCATTACTGCTCCCTAAAAGATGCTTGCAACCAAAGGTTTTCAAGATTTGTTCGCCATCTGGTTGGTATTGTCATCATAACAACTTAGTCCTTTTTGAACAGACGATGTATGTATTTGACAAGCATTCTGTACAATAGAAATAAAGTATTTCCTCATTTACCACGGCAAATCTACTATATACCTGACACTTTATATGAATGGAAACTAATGTTGGTGTAGCCACTGTTATTATTTGATTTGTTTCATATTGATGTTATCCAAAAGTGTCTGGTTTGGTCATTCCTTATCAAGATTGGGTGTAAAACAACTCTGGACTGTCCATATTTGTGTCACGTCCTGGCCAGTATATAAGGTTAATTGTTTTGTAGTTTGGTCAGGGCGTGACAGAGGGTATTTGTTTTGTGGTTCAGGGTGGTGTGTTTGATTAAGGGTGTTTGATTTAGTATTTCCGGGGTTTTGGTTTATAGTCTGTTTATGTATTTCTATGTCTAGTCTGGTGAGTGTGTTTCTATGTTGGTTAATTGGGATTGGGACTCTCAGTTGAAGGCAGGTGTTGTCTATCTGCCTTTGATTGAGAGTCTCATATATAAGGGTGTGTTTGTGTTTGTGTTCTGTGTAAAGCCCTATGCTTTGCCAGACTGTTATTTGTTCGTCTTCGTATTTTGTTATTTTGTATGTTCATTCTTATAGTAAATAAAAGTCAAGATGAGCATTCACGTACCTGCCGCATTTTGGTCCTCATTCACCGACGACAACCGTGACAGAATCACCCACCACCAAAGGACCAAGCAGCAGGAGAACAGCATGGATGGATGGACGTGGGCGGATTTAAGGATGTTCGTGTCCAGGGCTATGGAAGAGTTAAGGGAACCCGAGAGGCAGCCCCAAGAATTTTTTTGGGGGGGGGCACAAGGGCTGTGAAGAGGGGCAAGGATGGAGCCCCAGGCCAGCTCCCCGCACTAGCCCTGAGGTACGTGTCTCCAATCTGGTACGCCCAGTACCAGCACCCCGCACCAAGCCCAAGGTGCGTGTCCCCAGTCCCGCCAGTCAACAGTCGTCGGAGCTGCCCGCCAGTCAACAGTCGTCGGAGGTGCCCGTCAGTCAACAGTCGTCGGAGGTGCCCGTCAGTCAACAGTCGTCGGAGGTGCCCGTCAGTCAACAGTCGTCGGAGCTGCCCGTCAGTCAACAGTCGTCGGAGTTGCCCGTCAGTCAACAGTCGTCGGAGCTGCCCGTCAGTCAACAGTCGTCGGAGTGGTCAGACTGCGCTGAACTGCCGGAGTGGTCAGACTGCGCTGAACTGCCGGAGTGGCCAGACTGCGCTGAACTGCCGGAGTGGCCAGACTGCGCTGAACTGCCGGAGTGGCCAGACTGCGCTGAACTGCCGGAGTGGCCAGACTGCGCTGAACTGCCGGAGTGGCCAGACTGCCCTGAACTGCCGGAGTGGCCAGACTGCCCTGAACTGCCGGAGTGGCCAGACTGCCCTGAACTGCCGGAGTGGCCAGACTGCCCTGAACTGCCGGAGTGGCCAGACTGCCCTGACCTGCCGGAGCGGCCAGACTGCCCTGACCTGCCGGAGCGGCCAGACTGCCCTGACCTGCCGGAGCGGACAGACTGCCCAGACTGCCCCGAGCTGACAGACTGCCCCGAGCTGACAGACTGCCCAGACTGCCCCGAGCTGACAGACTGCCCAGACTGCCCCGAGCTGACAGACTGCCCCGAGCTGACAGACTGCCCAGACTGCCCCGAGCCACCAGACTGCCCCGAGCCGCCAGACTGCCCCGAACTGCCAGACTGCCCAGACTGCCTGGAACGGCCAGAACCTGAGCCGCCTCCAATATAGGTGGGTTGGGGAGGGGGGGTGTAGCACAGTGCCGTCGTTGACGGCAGCCACCCTCCCTTCCCTCCCTTTTAGTAAGGGGGAATTTTTCTTTTGGGTATTGTTTGGGGGTATTTTTTTTTTTTTGTTAAGGTGCTTCTGGGGTAGCACCTTTAAGGGGGGGGTACTGTCACGTCCTGGCCAGTATATAAGGTTAATTGTTTTGTAGTTTGGTCAGGGCGTGACAGAGGGTATTTGTTTTGTGGTTCAGGGTGGTGTGTTTGATTAAGGGTGTTTGATTTAGTATTTCCGGGGTTTTGGTTTATAGTCTGTTTATGTATTTCTATGTCTAGTCTGGTGAGTGTGTTTCTATGTTGGTTAATTGGGATTGGGACTCTCAGTTGAAGGCAGGTGTTGTCTATCTGCCTTTGATTGAGAGTCTCATATATAAGGGTGTGTTTGTGTTTGTGTTCTGTGTAAAGCCCTATGCTTTGCCAGACTGTTATTTGTTCGTCTTCGTATTTTGTTATTTTGTATGTTCATTCTTATAGTAAATAAAAGTCAAGATGAGCATTCACGTACCTGCCGCATTTTGGTCCTCATTCACCGACGACAACCGTGACAATTTGAAATGTGTGGCTACATCAAGTCAATGGGGGGATTTAGTTATTTGTGCCAGAAGGTAGGCCTATATGTGCACGCTGAAGGCCGTGGCTCTAACCGCTAGACCAGGCCACACTTGAACTACATTTATAGTTCATTCATGACCTTAGGATAAACTAGACACTTGTCTGTCGTTGCCTAGTGGAGACCAGTATCTATCTTGTGTTATTAAGCTATATAAAACGACAGTTGTTGATGTGTATGGCTACATTTCAGATGCATTTTGTACATTTCAATGTTGCAGTAATAGGACCTAGGCCTAGCATTTTAGCAAGCGAGAGCGAACATAATTTTGATAGCAAGCCTGATCGCAATGACTCGACTGCCCCCGCATGGAGAGAAATAAATGCACATTTTCTGCTACTCACGAGGCTCGTTTAAATTTCCTGAAGCATCAAGTTAAGATCAGACATCTGTATCTACAAGCAAGCAGTGAGTGTGTGTGTGTGTTTGCGTGTCTGTGTGTGTGTGTGCCTGTGCGTGCGTCTGCGTGTGTTTTGTATTTCATTTCATGCCTATACAGTACAGTGTGTGTGTGTATATGCACTGCAGTTCTCTGAGTCTACATTTTCATTGATTATTGTCAAGGCGACCCTTAGTTGTCATGGTGACATTTAACAGCACTGTTAAGACAGTGAGTGATGGGCCTGCTTTAGTATTCCATTTTTTGACATAATATTCAAATGAGGAAGCCAGATGTTTGACTTTCATCTCAGTCATTCTCATGTGAAATGATGAACTCCCCACAGGCACTTCCAGAGTCTGCTGCTCTATCCACTATCTGTCTTCATTGAAATGCCAGACTCAATGTTTTATTACTGCGTAACTTCATCAAGACTCAATATTTATTACTGATAAACTTCATCAAGATGATATTTCAGCCACACTGAAATTAAGGATGGCAATTGCCAAGAATCTCACATTACAATATTATCACGATACTTAATTGCCAATATATGTATTGCGATATTTTATTACTATGTAACTTCATCAATACTCATTGTTTTATTACTGCGTAACTTCAAGACAATGTTTATTACTATGTAATTTCATCAAGACTCAATGTTTTATTACTATGTAATGTAACTTCATCAAGTTGATGTTTCAGCCACACTGAAATTAGAGCTCGGAATTGCCAGGGATCTCACAATACGATATTATCAAAATACTTAGGTGCCGATACGATATGTATTACGATTCAATATGTATTGCGATTTGATACTGTGGTTTTATTGCGATTCGATATTCCAAACATATTGCTCACCAAATGTCTGCTGCAGAGAGACGAGAGAGCATGAGAAAACGAGTTTTGATCAGTCATGGAAATTAAAGTGCTGAAAACAAATTGGCTCCCTTTTTAAAAAGAAGATGGAGAACAAGCTATGAAAGAACGATACTGGAGTTTTGGTGCAGGTACAACCAACGAGGGGGAAAATTATTTTGCGTAATTGTCCAAAATAATATCCCGATATGTAACTGTAGAGATTTTTTTTCCTCCGTCACTAACTGAAATGATATAGACTGAAATGACAGTAACATAACTGAACTGAAATTGGCTCCTTGGTCATTTTTATGTGCATTGCTAACATACTGAAGTATCATGATGTCCAGTAACACATAATGGCGCCGGAGGGGATGGCTGCTGTTTTACGGGCTCCTAACCAACTGTGCTATATTGTTTTATATAATGCTTTGTCAAGACAAGGTCAAAATCCCTCCATCAGTGTGAAGAAAAGACAGAGGAAAAGGGGTAGGAGGGCGGGGTGCTTTGTAAAAATTTGCAGACGAGTAGGTAAACCACCACTTCCCTCTGTATTATTGGCCAACGTGCAATCATTGGAAAACAAACTGGACAATCTACGATTAAGACTATCCTACCAACGGGACATTAAAAACTGTAATATCTTATGTTTCACCGAGACGTGGCTGAACGACGACACGGATAATATAGAGCTGGCTGGCTTCTCCGTGCATCGGCAGGACAGAGCAGCTACGTCTGGTAAGACGAGGAGCGGGGGTGTGTGTCTATTTGTCAATAATTGCTGGTGCGCGATGTCTAATATTAAAGAAGTCTCGAGGTATTGCTCGCCTGAGGTACAGTGCCTTATGATTAACTGTAGACCACACTATCTACCAAGAGCGTTCTCATCTATATTATTCGTAGCCGTCTATTTACCACCACAAACCGATGCTGGCACTAAGACCGCACTCAACGAGCTGTATAAGGCCATAAGCAAACAAGAAAATGCTCATCCAGAAGCGGCGCTCCTAGTGGCCGGGCTCTTTAATGTAGGCGCACTTAAATCTGTTTGACCTAATTTCTATAGAAGAGAAAAAAACTCTAGACCACCTTTACTTCGCACACAGAGACGCATACAAAGCTCTCCCTCGCCCTCCATTTGGCAAATCTGACCATTTTATCCTCCTGATTCTTGCTTACAAGCAAAAACTAAAGCTGGAAGTACCAGTGACTCGCTCAATACGGAAGTGGTCAGATGATGCGGATGCTACACTACAGGACTGTTTTGCTAGCACAGACTGGAATATGTTCCGGGACTCATCCGATGACATTGAGGAGTATACCACCTCAGTCACCAGCTTCATCAATAAGTGCATCGACGACGTCGTCTCCACAGTGACCGTACGTACATTTCCCAACCAGAAGCAATGGATTACAGGCTAAATCTGCACCGAGCTAAAGGCTAGAGCTGCCGCTTTCAAGAGCAGGTCACTAATTCGGAAGCTTATGCCCTCAGACGAACCATCAAACAGGCAAAAAATCAATACAAGACTAAGATTGAATCCTACTACACCGGCTCTGACACTCGTCGGATGTGACAGGGCTTGAAAAATATTAAGGACTACGAATGGAAACCCAGCCGCAAGCTGCCCAGTGACGTGAGCCTATCAGACGAGCTAAATACCTTTTTTGCTCCCTTCGAGGCAAGCAACACTGAAGCATGCATGAGAGCTCCAGCTGTTCTGGATGACTGTGCAAGACCTTTTAAACAGGTCAACATTCACAAGGCCGCGGGCCCAGACGGATTACCAGGATGTGCACTCAAAGCATGCGAGGACCAACTGGCAAGTGTTTTCACTGACATTTTCAAGCTCTCCCTGAGTCTGTAATACCTACATGTTTCATAGCAGACCACCCTAGTCCCTGTGCCCAAGAAAGCAAAGTTAACCGCCTAAATGATTACCGCCCCGTAGCGGTAGCCATGAAGTGCTTTGAAAGGTTGTTCATGGCTCACATCAACACCATCATGCCGGAAACCCTAGACCCACTCCAATTTGCATACCGCCCCAACAGATCCACAGATGACGCAATCTCAATCGCACTCCACACTACCCATTCCCACCTGGACAAAAGGAACACCTATGTGACAATGCTGTTCATCGACTACAGCTCAGCGTTCAACACCATAGTGCCCACAAAGCTCATCACTAAGTTAAGGACCCTGGGACTAAACACCTCCCTCTGCAACTGGATCCTGAACTTCCTGACAGGCTGTCCCCAGGTGTTAAGGGTAGGCACACTGGGATCCCTCATGGGTGCATGCTTAGTCCCTTCCTGTACTCCTTGTTCACCCACGACTGTGTGGCCAAGCAAGACTCCAACACCATCATTAAGTTTGCTGATGACGCAACAATGGTAGGCCTGATCACCGACAACAGCCTATAGGGAGGAGGTCAGAGATACCAGGACAACAACCTCTTCCTCAATGTGAGCAAGGCAAAGGACTATAAGAAAAGGAGGGCCGAACAAGCCCCCATTAACATCAACGGGCTGAAGTGGAGCGGGTAGAGAGTTCCAAGTTCCTTGGTGTCCACATCACTGTCATGAATGTCCTGTGAGGATCTAAATGGGTCAGATCAGGTTTGCAATGGACGGACTTCGGCCAGACCCTCGCTTTCCCACAGAGGGGGGAGGAGGGAGCTGCTGGGGGGTTGACAGTTCACACCCTGTGTAAATCAAGGAGAGAGAACATCCCTCTCCATATTCACACAGGAATGTTGCTTTGCCTACACAGACAGTTTCCAGCCGAAACGAACACGTTTTAAAGTGAATACTTGAACAATATTTCTAACATAGAACGTGGAGAATGGTCAGAGGCGATCTAAAGAATAAAAATGTCATATGGGTTGTTATTTTGTGATGTCATTAAAAATGTTATAGAGGAAATTCTGTAACTTGAAAAGTATATACACTACATGTACGAAGTCTCCATCCTTTACGTTGTGCATGAAATATAAAACATTATGAATGTTTTTTTGTTAAGATAGGGATGTGATTCTAGGAGCCATAACAGATCAATGGTTTTTATAAACTTTGCACAGTAAGTAGCCACGCCCCGAATGTGAGGTCAGAGAGCGTGTCAGCCTGACGGAACTGTCCCTTTCGACCAGAGTTTATAAAAGGATTGGTAAAGAAATTAACATTTAGACCAGAGAGGTGTGTAGCTGCAGTTCACGTCCTAAAAAATTCGAACTTTGAAATCTCAACAGAGACGATAACGTCACCTCCAGGACAATCACTGGTACGGCTGATTAGCTGTCCTAAGTAAAGTCTCTAGAAAAACGAATTTAAGTGGGACCATTCTACTACTCTTCAAACCAACGTATTCTACTACTATCATCACCACTGAGAACCATCTACACGGCTGGCTAGCCTATCTTCAAATAAGCAGCTTCAGGAGCGAATGGAAAGTAGAATAAACTCAAGTCAACGGATAGAGGAGAGCAACAGAAGAGACGGGTGGGGACCCTTTTGGACAATCAGAGCATTACAAGCGTGCCGCGGGAAAGGCCCAACCCAACACCCTTTCTAAGTAGGCTTGGTTCTGACATAGATACACGGCAAACAAAGACATTGACATGTAAATACAAAAATTATTTCTTACTCCAAACGGGCAGCGGTTCATGTGCAAAGTATATGATTACTGTGAGAGTAGTTCCTAAAATGTATCAACGATAAGTGTGTATGTTTATCCTGTGTTATCATTTAGTTAGCTAGTAAATAAATAATTAACCCAATTTGTGTAGTACTGAATTATAAGTAAGACTGGGGTTTTTGCAGATGCAGGAGGTTACAACTGTTCAGAATGATGATATGATAAGATGTTATGATTTAATACATTGACTCTTTTATCGATGTGATAAGTAAAGACCTTTCAGAGTTTAATTCGGGAGATGGTGACTCTTTAAACAACCGCTCTTGTGGTGCCCCAAATCCTAATGAGTTAATTGTTACACAATTAATTTAATCGGTTAACAATTAAACATAGTTAGTTGATTAGATAAATAAGTCATCAGATTAATGAAAGTAAAGTCACGACATCACCAACGAACTATCATGGTCCAAACACACCAAGACAATTGTGAAGAGGGCACGACAACACCTTTTCCCCCTCAGGAGACTGAAAAGATTTGGCATGGGTCCCCAGATCCTTAAAAGTTCTACAGCGGCACCATTGAGAGCATTCTGACCGGTTGCATCACCGCCTGGTATGGAAACTTCTTGGCATCTGACCGTAAGGCACTACAGAGGGTACTGCGTACGGCCCAGTACATCACTGGGGCCAAGCTTCCTGACATCCAGGACCTATACACTAGGCGGTGTCAGAGGAAGGTCCAAAAAAATTCTCAAAGACTCCAGTCACCCAAGTCATAGACTGTTTTCTCTGCTACCGCACAGCAAGTAATACCGGAGCGCCAAATCTAGGACCAAAGGCTCCTTTGCAGCCATAAGACTACTGAACAATTAATTAAATGGCCACCCGGACTATTTCCATTTTACACTGCTGCTACTCGCTGGTTATTATCTATGCATAGTCACTTTACAAATTATCTTGACTAACCTGTACACCCACACATTGACTCGGTACCGGTACCCCATGTATATAGCCTCGTTATTGTTATGTAATTTTCTTGTCTTACTTTTGAATTTTTCCCCCCCAAAAAATCTACTAAAGTTTATTTAGTAAATATTTTCTTAACTCTTTCTTAAGGGCTTGAAAGTAAGCATTTCATGGTATGGTCACCTGTTGTATAGGGCACATGTGACAAATACAATTTGATTTGATACTGAAGTATCATGATTTCCAGTACTTGACAAGGTTTTACATACAATTGCTGCCGGTTCCTATGTGAGTCCATTGAGCCGTGAGGCAGCAGGAGCAGAAAGAAAATTATATTAATATATAATTATATAGAAAGGCTACCCCAGCCTACCCCAGTCTCTCATCTCTGTTAGACACACTCCTAATGTTTATAATAGAGGGGTGTTTTATGGCCCACACACACACACACACACACACACACACACACACACACACACACATTGAGCCAGGCACATGGTCCCTCTTGTCTCCATGACTGCAAGCCTGTGATCCCCTCAGAGCAGTGAGGGCTGACCTGACGGCAGTAATGGCTCTCTAGTAAAGCACAAGTAAGGCTGTAAGAGAGTGGCTCTATTTCCCCAGCATCTGGGCTCTCAGGTCTGGCATATGTATACACACACACACATATATTCACACAAATGGGCATTTCTTTGTATGAGGCAGTGGGAGAGAGGATGTTAGTGTCTTGACGTGGTTACTGTTCTCTGGGTTTGATGAGGCCCCCTCCTGTCACTAGTGGCACTGTGCCTTAATAAAGAGGTTTGCTGCCAGGTTGGGGGAGAGCGCTGGTGGCCCTGGAGCCTATGGATTGTGACTGCTCTGTTGTGTGGTTCTCTCTGTCATTCAGGAAACAGTGTGACCAGACCAATGGGTAGAGAGAGGTTAACAATAGAAGGTCTATGAGATGAGCGTCTGCTAAATGACGTAAATGTAATGTAAATGTAAAATGTAATGAGAGGCCTACCAGCCCCAGGCTCAGTGTCTAACTGGGGAAGTAGATGAGAGGAGAGATGGAGAGCAGAGAGAGAGATGAGATGAAAGAGAGGAGTGGAGGAATAAGGAGGTCAGGTCAGGAGTGTCGAGCCTGCCAGGCTGAATGATGTCCCTAAAGGGCAGACAGGCGTGTGTGTGTGTGTGTGTGTGTGTGTGTGTGTTGCAAAACTGTAGTAGTAACACTTGGCCGACCCATAGGTCATGTTCTCAGGCATTGTGGGTTCACAACAGATCACACATGACAACACTTTTCCCCCTTATTCACCATATCATAAGAGTGGCCCTCTGGCCAACAATGGGGTTTTCACCTTATTCAGTCACCTTATTCAGTCTATGGTTGTGAGTGACGTCGTAGCATTTGTTTCTAATTCCATGGGACTGGAGTAGGGGGAATTAAATCTCTTCATTGCCCAATCCCCCACACACTACTCTGACTCATCTGCATTCAGAGAGGGGGGTGGTGCTAGAGTTAATGACCCCCCCCCCCCTATAGTGGTAGCAGCGGTAGTAGCAGCGGTAGCAGCAGCAGCGGTAGCAGTGGTAGCAGCAGCAGTGGTAGGAGCAGCGGTAGCAGTGGTTGCAGTGGTAGCAGCAGCAGTGGTAGCAGCAGCAGTGGTAGCAGCAGCAGCGGTAGTGGCAGCTGCGGTAGTAGCAGCGGTAGCAGCAGCAGTGGTAGGAGTGTAACAGTGTAGGTTCCGTCCCTCTCTTCGCCCCAACCCGGGCTCGAACCAGGGACCCTTGCACACATCAACAACTGACACCCCACGAAGCATCGTTACCCATCGCGCCACAAGAGCCACGGCCCTTGCAACGCAAGGGGAAACCCTACTTCAAGTCTCAGAGCGAGTGACGTCACTGATTGAAATGCTATTAGCGCGCACCACCGCTAACTAACTAGCCATTTCACATCGGTTACAGGAGCAGCGGTAGCAGTGGTAGCAGCAGCAGTGGTAGCAGCAGCGGTAGCGGTAGTAGCAGCAGCGGTAGTGGCAGCAGCGGTAGTAGTAGCAGAAGCAGCGGTAGCAGCAGCAGCGGTAGCAGCGGTAGCAGCGGTAGCAGTGGTAGCAGTGGCAGCGGCAGCAGCGGGAGAAGTGGTAGCAGTGGTAGCGGCAGCAGCGGTAGCAGCGGTAGAAGTGGTAGCAGTGGTAGCGGCAGCAGCAGCGGTAGCAGTGGTAGCAGTGATAGCAGCAGCGGTAGCGGTAGTAGCAGCAGCGGTAGTGGCAGCAGCGGTAGTAGCAGCGGTAGCAGAAGCAGCGGTAGCAGAAGCAGCGGTAGCAGCGGTAGCAGTGGTAGAAGTGGTAGCAGTGGTAGCAGTGGTAGCGGCAGCAGCGGTAGCAGCAGCAGCAGCGGTAGCAGTGGTAGCAGTGATAGCAGTAGCAGTGATAGCAGTAGCAGCAGCAATGTTAGCAGCAGTAACAGCAGCAATGTTAGCAGCAGCAGCGGCAGCAGCGGTAGCAGCGGCAGCAGCGGTAGAAGCGGTAGCAGTGGTAGTGGCAGCAGCGGTAGCAGCGGTAGCAGTGGTAGCGGCAGTGGTAGTAGCGGCAGCGGCGGTAGCGGCGGAAGTGGTAGCAGAGGTAGCTGTGGTAGCGGTAGCAGTGGTAGCTGTGGTAGCGGCAGCAGTGGTAGCTGTGGTAGCGTGGTAGCGGTGGCAGCGGTAGCAGTGGTAGTGGCGGCAGCGGTAAAAGTGGCAGCGGCAGCAGCGGCAGCAGCGGCAGCAGCGGTAGCGGCAGCAGCGGCAGCAGCGGCAGCAGCGGTAGTGGCAGCAGCGGTAGAAGTGGTAGCAGTGGTAGCGGTAGCGGCGGTAGCGGCGGAAGTGGTAGCAGAGGTAGCGGCAGCAGCGGCAGCAGCGGTAGCAGTGGTAGCGGCAGCAGCGGTAGCAGTGGTAGCAGTGGTAGCGGCAGCAGCGGTAGCAGTGGTAGCGGCAGCAGCGGTAGCAGTGGTAGCGGCAGCAGTGGTAGCGGCAGCAGTGGTAGCAGTGGTAGCGGTGGCAGCGGTAGCAGTGGTAGCGGCGGTAGAAGTGGTAGCGGCAGCAGCGGTAGCGGTGGTAGCGGCGGCAACGGTAGCAGCAGCAGCGGTAGCAGTAGCAGCAGCGGTAGCAGCAGCAGCAGATGAGAGCCATTGGCTCTCTGGCCCTCCCCTCCTCCCACACAATAGAGCTGATTGTCCGCGCAAGACAGACAGACAGACGGACAGACGGACAGACGGACGGACGGACGGACGGACGGACAGACAGACAGAGGGGGCTTTACTGTGGGTAGCGTTCCCCCGCCATATGCCCTGTCTCCGCTGGAATGTGATAGCAGTGGTAGCAGTGGTAGCAGTGGTAGCGGCAGCAGCAGTAGCAGTGGTAGTAGCGGCAGCGGCGGTAGCGGCGGAAGTGGTAGCAGAGGTAGCTGTGGTAGCGGCAGCAGCGATAGCAGTGGTAGCGGCAGCAGCGGCAGCAGTGGTAGCTGCGGCAGCAGTGGCAGCAGTGGTAGCGGCAGCTGCGGTAGCAGTGGTAGCGGCAGCAGTGGCAGCAGTGGTAGCGGCAGCTGCGGTAGCAGTGGTAGCGGCAGCAGTGGTAGCTGCGGCAGCAGTGGCAGCAGTGGTAGCGGCAGCAGCGGTAGCAGTGGTAGCGGCAGCAGCGGCAGCAGTGGTAGCGGCAGCAGCGGTAGCGGCGGTAGCAGTGGTAGCGGTAGCAGCGGCGGCAGTGGTGGTAGCAGCGGCGGCAGTGGCGGTAGCAGCAGCGGTAGCGGCATCAGCGGTAGCAGCGGTAGCGGTAGCAGCGGCTGTAGCGGCGGTAGCAGTGGCAGCGGCAGCAGCAGAGGTAGCGGCAGCAGCAGCAGCGGTAGCGGCAGCAGCGGTAGTGGCAGCAGCGGTAGAAGTGGTAGTAGTGGTAGCAGTGGTAGCGGTAGCGGCGGTAGCGGTAGCAGTGGTAGCGACAGCAGCGGTAGCAGCGGTAGAAGTGGTAGCAGAGGTAGCGGCAGCAGCAGAGGTAGCGGCAGCAGTGTTAGCGGCAGCAGCGTTAGCGGCAGCAGCGGTAGCAGTGGTAGCGGCGGCAGCAGCGGTAGAAGAGGTAGCGGCGGTAGCAGTGGTAGCGGCGGCAGCGGTAGAAGTGGCAGCGGCAGCAGCGGTATTAGCGGTAGCGGCAGCAGCGGCAGCAGCGGTAGCAGTGGTAGCGGCAGCAGCGGTAGAAGCGGTAGCGGCAGCAGCGGTAGTGGCAGCAGCGGTAGAAGTGGTAGCAGTGGTAGCAGTGGTAGCGGCAGCAGCGGTAGCGGCGGAAGTGGTAGCAGCGGTAGCGGCAGCAGCGGTAGCAGTGGTAGCGGCAGCAGCGGTAGCAGTGGTAGCGGCAGCAGCGGTAGCAGTGGTAGCAGTGGTAGCGGCAGCAGCGGTAGCGGTAGCAGTGGTAGCGGCAGCAGTGGTAGCGGCAGCAGTGGTAGCAGTGGTAGCGGTGGCAGCGGTAGCAGTGGTAGCGGCGGTAGAAGTGGTAGCGGCAGCAGCGGTAGCGGTGGTAGCGGCGGCAACGGTAGCAGCAGCAGCGGTAGCAGTAGCAGCAGCGGTAGCAGCAGCAGCAGATGAGAGCCATTGGCTCTCTGGCCCTCCCCTCCTCCCACACAATAGAGCTGATTGTCCGCGCAAGACAGACAGACAGACAGACAGACAGACAGACAGACAGACAGACAGACAGACAGAGGGGGCTTTACTGTGGGTAGCGTTCCCCCGCCATATGCCCTGTCTCCGCTGGAAT